>NC_133491.1:15012649-15111881 GCF_025370935.1 Choristoneura fumiferana
GCAAGATACGAAGTCGAATTTTGCACTTCGTGGTATATAGGGCCAGGTGCTTAAAAAACAAATGCACTGACTCATCTCTTCCTTTATAAAGCAAGGCTGGTCTCCACTGCGTATAGTTTGAGCTCAGCTTTAAAACTTTTCTAATTACACACTTGTCTACTAATTATATTGTGAAGATGCAGGGTTTCAAGACTTTCGTATTGCTGGCGGTGATGGTGGTGCTTTTTGGGCTGGTGAGAGCAGCGCCTGCTGACCACAGAGTACTTTTATTATACTCCGCTGACAATGGTAAGTACCTGGGGGCAGTACAGTGCCAAGCCAAAAAAAAATGGACAGCAGGGCACTACACCTTTTCTCGAGCCGTTTTGTCGTATTTCTCTTTGATCTAACTTTAGTATTTTAAATTGAAAATACAAACTAAAATATAGATGCACAGAAAAACCAGAAAATTAAGACCAGCACTGGTCTAGTATTACTGTAGTAGTACTGGTTTAGTATTTTAGACTAGCTTTTGCCTGTGATATATTTTTCCACCGTACATAAGTCTAATCAGACCGTCTGGCAGATATTGTGAGAAATTAAGATTTATAATATATTATCACAATATTGAAGACAAACTTAATATCTTGCAATGTTGGCAGAAAATTATATCACAGGTTTTCAATTTTATGATATGCAATCCATCCCATCCATCCCAGCCTATATACGTCCCACGGCTGGGCACAGGCCTCCTCTCAGAACAAGAGGGCTGGGGCCATGATATGCAATAGAGCTATAAACTGCCAGGTCACACTTTAGAACCAAGGTGTAGTGCTAGTTAATCCAGGGTTAAGAGGCCTGGCTTTTCCTTGGATCTGATAACTTTTTACAGCGAAGACGTTATAAGCTTTGTGCCTTTATAATACTGATTTCTCACTATTCTTGTTTTTTGGTGTCTTCTCTTACTCACGGTAAACCCAGAACTGTAGTCTTTCAAATTAATCAGGTTCTAAAATCAAAACTCTACATTCTTCGATAACAAGCAGACCGAAAGAAAAAACACTTTTTTAGGAATGTTCTTTACGCCAAAAACCCACCCGGGGTTAGGCTTTGACGTTATATACATAGATTGCACCACCACATATGACAAATTTTCATAAGCAACGTACAAGTCATGATGCAACCTTTATTTCCAGAGCTTACTGGTCTCGAGCAGTTGTCAGAGTTAGCCGGCATGGAGCAGCTGCCAGAGCTGCTGGTGTGGCCCAGCCCCGCCGCGCTGTCTGCGCCGGCGGCTCGCCGCTGCACCGCCATCGCCTGCCGCTCGCTCTGCCGCGCGCTCGGCTGGTGGAACGGCGTCTGCCTCGACGCTGTGCGGTGCAGGTGCTCCAACTTAGAATACAGTCTATTTCATTAAGTGGACTGCCAACGCTTCACCTATCACAGCAAGCTTGTGTAAGGTCCGCCCGGATTGCTACCATCATCTTGCTCGCTAATCCTGCCGTGAAGCAGCAGTGTTTGCACTGTTGTGTTTCGGCGTGGAGAGTAAGACAGCCGGTGAAATTACTGGCATTTGAGGTATCCCATCTTAGGCCTCTTGGTTGGCAACGCATCTGCAATACCCCTGGTGTTGCCGATTTTTATGGGCGGTGGTGATCTCTTATTATCAGAAGACCCACTTGCTCGTTTGCCATCCAGTCAAATAAAAAAAATGTCGGTCTCTATACACACTGATTTGTAATATTGTTTAAAATGAAGAATGGTTTTGTAAATAAATTATATTATCTTAAATATTATGTTTCACTACGACCCCATTTACTAATTTACCCAAGATCATTTGCTTAAAACTGATTAGGTATCAATTCAACTAAGAGCTTAACAACTTCCACTTGATAATGTCAACGATTATTAGCCGTATCTCAAGATTACTGATCATCATCATCAGTTGGAAGATGTTCACTGTTGAATACAGGCCTCCCGCTTAAAACGCCACAGTGAACCACAACACCGCTTGCATCCACCGGTTGTCCGCAACTTTCACGATGTCTTCAGTCCACCCAGTGAGATGCAAACGGTTCGTCTTCCGGTGCATGGTCATCACCATGAGGTCCTTTCTGCTGCATTAGTTATTTGTTCTTTGAACGATGTGGTCCGCCCATTCCCACTTCAACTTGCATATTCTTCGAGCTTTATTGAAAAACAGTTAGTTCATGAATAGTTGAAACTACTATAGATTAGTGACGTCTTCGATATTTTAATTAGAATTGAGTTTAGACCGTATACTAAAAAAATGCAATTTATGAAATGACTTCCTAAAGTGTCCATTATAAAGAGCCTCTTTTCCTTCTGTCCATTCCTATATTGATCAGTCTGTAGTTGAACTTATTGCACACTACGCGGAACAACCGATCTTCCACGTAGTGTGCCCGCTATTTGTAAATGATTGAGTAGAGAAAAAATCCAAAGAATAGGGACGTGAGTAAGACAGGCAGGCATACATGACAGACACAGACAGTCAGAAAAACCGGATAATGGAGGCAATAAATGTCAGAAGTTTCCATTAACATTGGAAATCGCTATCACAATACGACTATGTTTGTTGTAAAGTTTCATCAAAACAAAAACTTTCCGACCCATTTTTTCAGGATTCCGTAGTCAACTAGGAACCCTTATAGTTTCGCCATGTCTGTCCGCGACTATGCTCAGAGACCGTTAGCACTACAAAGCTGCCATTTGGAATGAATATACATATATCATAGACCCGGAGATGGTGACACAAAATATTAGATCATTTGTACCAGTATGGCGGTTCTTCAGGGGTCTAATTATGGAATGACAAAAAATAAAATGATGGTCATAGCGCTGGTACCGGCGGCCCAATCGCGTGGTGTCAATGGAACTTGTCGGATAAATAACGAGTGTCGAACGATTTGTTCCACAAAAATGCTTGTATTTTCCGATAGTCGATAAAAAAAGAAGTAGGTGGTAGCGTAATGCCATACTTCTCCGGTGTGACTTACAGCCCGCCATATCGACGCGAATACATTAATTTAAAAAAAAAACACAATTTAACCGTAAAGTTGAGGTGATTTTTATTGGGAACTATATTTTCTGTCACTTAAATTTAGATTTGTCACTAAACTGCGATATCCTAATTATAATATCTTTCCCTAAGAAATATATTAGTCATCATATTAATCAAAACTGTCTCTAAGTATCACATCAGATTACGAGATTACTCATAATGTATCCTAAATTATAGTTTGATCATCAAAATTCGGTCACCAAAATAATAGATCTGTCACGTAATAAATAGATCAGTTGCTCAATTCGATGCTACTATCTATTCTACTAAGGCAGGTCTGGTTAGGAACGACGACGAGCGAAGCGAGGAGGAGTGTTAGGTTTTTATTACTAAAATCGGAACTTATAACAGACAGTGTTCATATTTTTTACTCATAATGTCATTACTAAGAACACATCTCACTCAACTCATAATATTGTTTTTCAGAAAATTTTCCTTCATAACAGACGAATATCATAATTTTCTTATTAATAATGGCGTTAATAAGAAAACATTTGAACTCATAATATTGTTTTTAATAACGGTAACTAACTATTCAAAATGAGATTTACCTATATCGTTTATTTAAATTATATTAGTTTTAGTTGAAAAATACGTTCGGTCCTGGCGCTTCGCCGGCCGTAAGGTCACAGTTCTACCTAACACTCCTCCTAGCTTTGCTCTTCGTCGTACCTAACGGCGTCCTTCCTTAAATACCTACATCATTTCGCACCATCGAAAATTTTCCAAATCCCTGCGCGTCAAAACAAATACTATTAGTATTAATAAAGTTATGAATATTGGCGCTATGAATTAGAATGATTAGGAGTTTAAATCGTTAGTATAACAGAATGTAGAAAATCAATATTAGTATGAACAAGGTGTATGATTATGAATTTCGATGATTATGAGTTGTGATCGTTAGTATTTAAAAAAAATATAAAGAGTGATTGTTATGATGTAAAATGGTATGAAAAACAATTTCGACTTCCGATAATAGGTCTTAAATGTTATGTGAAAAAATGCGCAACCGCAAATTTTCATTATAGTCGAGCGTCCTCCCCCCCTCCAAAATCTATACTGTTGGGTGGAAAAATTTGAAAAAAATCAGGATGGTAGTAAATATATTAAATTTAGAAGGAAAATTATAACGACTAAGATTGCTTGAGAATTAGTAGTATTTTAAGAGTAAATAGCAGCCTAAGGTAAATATACGTAAACTTGGAAGATTCCGTACACAATACGAAATCCTTAGAAAAATATTAAGTACTTACTTGATTATTTTGTAATGGCAACGGAACCCTATCTTGGGCGTGTCCGACACGCTCTTGAGCGGTTTTTTTATTACTAAGTCTAATAACAATAACAATGATAGGTACTTATTAATCAGGTGCTTAAAAAAACAAATGCACTGACTCATTTCTTCCTATATAAAGCAAGGGTGGTCTCCACTGCGGTATAGTTTGAAACTGTTCTTATTGTTACACACTTTTCTACTAACTCTATTGTGAAGATGCAGGGTTTCAAGACTTTCGTATTGCTGGCGGTGGTGGTGGCCCTTCTTGGGCTGGCGAGAGCAGCACCTGCTGACAATGGTAAGTATTCTTGTTTTTGGTGCCTTCTCTTACTCAGGGTAACCTTAGAACTGTAGTCTTTTAAATTAATCAGGTTCTGAAACTTCTTTAAAATCTACATTCTTCGATAAAACCCCGAAAGAAAATCTGTTTTTTAGGAAAGGTCTTTTACCTGAAAACCCACCTGGGCTTAGGCTTTAATGTAGGGTCCATATTGGTTCACATAAAATTCTTATTACTATTTTTTGTTTTACTACTGATTTGTGTTCATAATAATCACTCTTCATATATTTTTTTCCTCATACTTTTACTGTTCATAATTTTTTAGTTACTAACAACGGAACTCATAACAGACAGTGTTCATATTTTTTTAGTAATAATGTCATTACTAAGAATATATTTAAACTCATTATACTGTTTCGGAGAAAAGTTTCTTTCATAACAGACAAATATTATAATTTTCTTATTAATAATGGCATTAATAAGAAAATATTTGAATTCATAATATTGTTTTTCATGGTAGGTAACTATCTATTCAAAATAAGATTTGCCTTATATCGTTAATTATTTGTATTATGTATTAGTTAAAAATAGGTCGCAGGTCTACCTAACACCTCCTCGCCTCGCTCGATTAAGAAAACAACAATTTATGAATATTGGCGTTATGAATAAGAATGATTAGGAGTTTCAATCGTTAGTGTAAGAAACTATAATATATATTGAAAACAAATATTATTATGAACAAGGTGTATGATTAGTGATATTAATGAATTCAGATAATTATGAATTTCGATCGTTAGTATTAAATATTTGTATAAAGAGTGATTATTATGATGTAAAATGGTATGAGAAATATTTTGGGACTTCCGATAATAGGACTTAAAAAGTTATGTGAAAAACAGCGCACCCTTTTAGTGTGATATATATATATAGATAGATAGATAAAAAACTTTATTTCCACAACACATACACGGCTTAGTAAGTAACAAACTTAAAAACTAAACATGCAACAGTTCCGAAAGTTACATAAAATATTAAACATTGAGTAATTAATTTAGGGTAGTATTTAAACGCACATCAAAAAAAGCCCTTTTTTATTAAAAAAAAATCCAAATTCACATCAAAATTACTGATTGCACAGCAAAATACTCCACTCAAAATATTACGTAATAAACTGATAAAATTATATTCGTGGCGTACCGCTATTTATCTTAAAGTAAAGCATTTTTATTATTGCACAGAAAGAAAAGAAATTTTAAGAATTTTTTATAATATAGATTGCTGTCACAAATTTTCATAAGCAACTTACAACTCATGCCGCAACCTTTATTTTCAGAGCTTACTGGTCTCGAGCAGCTGGAGCAGCTACCAGAGCTGCTGATGTGGTCCAGCCCCGCCGCGCTGTCTGAGGCAGCTCGCCGCTGCAACGACAACGCCTGCCGCTTGCTCTGCCGCGCGATCGGCTGGAGGAACGGCTTCTGCCACGACGGTGTGCGATGCAGGTGCTCCAAATAAACCTTTAGAATACAGTCTATTTCATTAAGTGGACTGCCAACGCTTCATCAATCATGTCCGTCTCTATATACACTGATTTGTAATTTTGTTTAGGATTAAGAATGGTGTTGTAAATAAAATAAAAATTATATTATCTTAAATATTATGTTTCACTACGATCCCATTTACTAACTCACCCAAGATTATTTACTGAAAACTGATTAGGTTCCACTTGATAATGTCAACGATTATTAGCCGTATCTCAAGATTCTGATCATCATCATCAGTTGGAAGATGTTCACTGTTGAATACAGGCCTGCCGCTTAGAACGCCACAGTGAACGACAACTCACCGCTTGCATCCACCGGTTGTCCGCAACTTTCACGATGTCTTCAGTCCACCCTGAGATTCAAACGCTTCGTCTTCCGGTTCATGGTCATGACCATGAGGACCTTTATGCTCCATTGGTTATTTGTTCTTCGAAAGATGTGGTCCGCCCATTGCCACTTTTAGTTACTTATCCAAAATTCTTGAGCTAAGTATATCAAACACAAAGTTTTCCCTGCACAGAACTCTCAGTATAGGTCAAATAAATCCCGTTCGAATATTATCATCCTCAAATCTTAATTTTCGAACTTTACAGCTTACCGTCCACACATGCATAAAAAGCCGTGGTGGCCTAGTGGTTGACCTATCGCCTCTCAAACAGAGGGTCGTGGGTTCAAACCCGGCTCGCACCTCTGAGTTTTTCGAAATTCATGTGCGGAATTACATTTGAAATTTACCACGAGCTTTGCGGTGAAGAAAACATCGTGAGGAAACCTGCACAAACCTGCGAAGCAATTCAATGGTGCGTGTGAAGTTCCCAATCCGCACTGGGCCCGCGTGGGAACTATAGCCCAAGCCCTCTTGTTCTGAGAGAGGCCTGTGCCAGCAGTGGGACGTATATAGGCTGGGATGATGATGATGATGATGCATCCAATATATACTGAGTGGCACAAAATTTGGCCCACTCTACATACAGAATTGCCTATTAGGTACTGCATACATTTCAGGGTCAGATTCTTTGCCGCTCAGTATAGATATACTCAACCATAACTCAAGATGCCATTCAACTGAACTTTCTCAACTTATAACAGAAAATTGAACCGACTACAAAAAAAAACATCAAAATCATTTTCTACCAGTCTGAAGTCGGTCGGTGCCTCAGCACGAGCCAGCAAGGAGTGGACCTACTCGTATATTCATCTACCTCACCTACGCTCTATATATATTGGGCTTCAATCACTCCTGCTGGCTCGTGCTGAGGCACCGACTGACTTCAGACTAGTAGAAATTATTTTGATGGTTTTGTACTCGGTTTAAATTTATTATTATATTTTGTTTTAGTGCAAATAATCTAAGATACAATAGTTTAATATCAACTGCTTGTCACGTTTACGAAAGATTGTTTTCCGATGCAGAGACGTTCATTATTGAGGACTCCTGATACTTCACCACCCGTTTTACCATATGCATTACGATTTTGAAGACTTTGAGCCTCTCTAAGAGGCCAACAGCCAAGAACCACGTCTCGGAGCCATAAGTCATCACTGGCAACACACACTTGTAGAAGACTCTAGTCTACAGGCACTGCGCAATATTGGACTAGAATATATATATGCCGTCCCAAGACTATGGACATCAAGGGAAAGTACCTGAAATATTGTAGATATATTTTGCTGAAAAAAGACTTTGTTATTTTTAAAAGTTAGCAATTCTGCATTTAAATACTTTCTCAGAATGACTTGCTTCGTCTGGGAATCGAACCGACTTAAATGTGAAAAAAATAATTTCACGTTGTTCCTTTCTTTTAAGATACTATCATCATCATCATCATCAGCCGGAAGACGTCCACTGCTGAACAAAGGCGTCCCCCTTAGACCTTCACAATGAATGACAACTCGCCACTTGCATCCACCGGTTTCCCGCAACTCTCACGATGTTAAGATACTATGTTACTTGGGAAAAGAAAATATTTTTTGTCCATTCTTTCGATTGGCATCATAAAAATAGGGAGGCTTAATTCACATTTAAGTCGGTTCGATTCCCAGACGAAGCAAGTAATTCTTAGAGAATCTTTAAATGCAGAATTACTAACTTTTAAAAATAACATAAAGTCTTCTTTCAGCAAAATATCCTATCTACGATATTTCAGGTACTTTCCCTTGATGTCCCATAGTATTAGGACGCCCTGTATAGAGATATGATTATCGTTACAGTGTAAAGATCCAAGGGTATCGTTTCCGAGAAGTACTTGATAATCATTATTATAATTATTACTAGATACATACATACAAACATACATTAAATCACGCCTCTTTCCCAACGAGGTAGGCACAGACTACATCCTTCCACTTACTACGATCCTGGCATACAACTCGCGCTTCCTCTACATTCATCAATCTTTTCATGCATGCACGTACGTTTAGAGTACTCCTGACCCGACCTTTCTTCAGAACGTCCCCGATTTGATCGTGGTACGTTCGTCTAGGCCTTCCTCTTCCAACGTTCCCATTTACGCTCGTCTTATAGATCTGCCTAGTCAATCTGTTTTTAGGGTTCCGGAGCCAAAATGGCACTATCAATGCTAGAAACCTGTAATTTTGCACGAATATGTATGTAAACTATGCCGACAAATAGTACAATAAAAAATTAAAAAAAAACTCCCATAGACGTAAAGTGGGCGTGTTTTTTTTTCTCAACCAACCTTGTAGTGTGGGGTATCGTTGGATAGGTCTTTTAATTCCGTGATTTGTTTGCAAAATATTCAACTTTAAAGTGAAAATTTTCATTAAAATCGAGCGTGGGTGGAAAAATTTGAAAAAATTCAGTATGGTAAGTATATCAAACTTTCAAGGAAAACTATAACGGCTAAGTTTGCTTGAGAATTATTAGTAGTTTAAGAGTAAATAGCAGCCTAAGTATAAAAATATACCTAACTTTGATGATTCCGTATAAGTAAACAGAATTTGTATTGGTCCAGGGAAGGGTTGTGTACGTTGGTAAGATGGATGGTAATAAAATATAAAGTAAGTTAAAATCTACAAGTAAATTTATGTATGTAAAGAGGCGGACATGATTCGTAAAGCATTGACAGTGCGGCTAATACACCAGACTGTGTCAATGAAGAAGATCTAGTTAAAGCACATGCACCACACAGCGTTAACTAAACCGGACGACTAAGTGTTTGACAGGCTTCCGACTAGGTGAATTGATATCGCAGGAGCTGCGGGTAGCCGGTGGATGGAAATAGCAGTAATCAGTAATCAGTCATTTATTTGCTCAAACATGGTACAAAGAAGATGGTTTACGTACAATTTATAGTGACATGTTTTGTCAGAAAGACATGCAAAATATTTTAAAATTGTGTGTTTCACTTGTATTTATAATAGTAACTACTGATCTACATATTATATTCTAATATAAATTATGAGTGTCATTTAAATACTCTTGAATTGAATAGTAAGCTTTTGATATTAAATAATTTATTAAATATTCTGTGTGCCATTCCAAATACACTTTTTGACAAAAAAAGCGATTCTTGATGGCTTGCAACTAGCGAGTGGTCGTTCACTGTGGCGTTCTAAGCGGAAGGTCTTTTGTTCAACAGTGGACGTCTTCCAACTGATGATGATGATAAGTAATCTTGAGATATGGCTACGAATCGTACATATTAAGTGGAAGTTGTCTAGGTCTAAGTTGATACCTAACCAGTTTTCAGCAAATAGTCTTGGATAAGTTAGTCAAGGGGGTCGTAGTGAAATATAATATTTAAGTTAAATATGATTTATTTACGAAAACATTCTTAATTTTAAACAAAATTACGAATTAGTGTGTATAGGCGGACAATATTGGTAAAGTGTTGGCAGTGCCGTTAACAAACTGGACTGTGTTAATGAAGAAGATCTAGTTAAAGCACATGCACCAGACAGCGTCGAGGCAGACGCCGTTGTTCCAGCCGAGCGCGCGGCAGGCCGAGCGGCAGGCGCTGGCGGTGCAGCGGCGAGCCGCCGGCGCAGACAGCGCGGCGGGGCCGGCCCGCACCAGCAGCGTCGGCAGCTGCTCCACGCCGGATAACTCTGACAACTGCTCAAGGCCAGTAGGCTCTGGAAATGAAGGTTTTGATTTGAGTTGTAAGTCGCGTTCCCGCAATAAGGACAGACTTTTAGAAAATCTTGTGAAATAGAGAATCCTCAAACAGTAGCAATGCCGCAAGCGCTATCTGGCCTTAATAAGTAACAAAAGTAACTGATTTACTGGCTCATCAACGACCAGCTAAAATCCTTGGGCCAATATTTTGTATAGAAATTATTTATGATGTTCACAAGGTAAACTTAAAATTGGGAACTATATTTTCCATCACTTAATTTTAGATGTGTCACTAATCGGCAATACCCTAATTAAAATATCTGTCCCTTAGAAATATATTAGTTATCATAATAATTAAAACTCTCTAAGTATGAGTCATCAGAATAATAACCTGTATCTTAAAATATAGTTTGATCATCAAAATTCAATCACCAAAATAATAGATCTGTCACCTTATCTACTACAGGTCTGGTTGGGTACGACGACGAGCGAAGCGAGGTGTTAGGTAGAACTGCGACCCTCAGCGCGCGAGCCGAGCGACCGAAGCAAGCCTGCCGCGGTAGCTTCGTTATTTTTAATTAATTCAAATTGCCATCCTTCATCATCATCATCATCACAATCAATGATCAACATCAATCGTCATCATACTAATACGAAACGTAAGGCCAGAAAAAGGGACAATCGCATGACTGCCACGTAATTTGATAATTAATATTATTTTTCAGTGATTTTTAGGTAAACATTTTATATTGTTTGGTGATTCAGTTTTAATGAAACTTTTATTATTTTGAAACCCAATATAATTATTTGATGATCGATATTTTTAAGTAATTTTTAATTAATATTTAGGTAACCGTTTTAATATTATTTGGTGGTTCAATTTAGGTGACAGATCTACTATTTTAGGAACAAATATTATTTATTAGGTGATCGATAAAATCATACCTCTTCTTATGAGATTGGGAATTTTGCAACTCTGGCGAAATCTGGGGCTTCAATTTATTTAACTACCTTGGAACTTTGAATTTTACTGTCTGACCTAATTTTAAAAATTACCTTCAGCGGGCGCTGCTCTCGCCAGCCCAAGGAGGGCCAACGTCACCACCAACAATACGGAAGTCTTGAAACCCTGCATCTTCACGATAGAGTCAGTAGTCAAGTGTGTAACAAAAATAACTGTTTGAAAGCTGAGCTCGAACTATACCGAATGGAGACCAGCTTTGCATTTTATAGGCAGGGATGACTCAGTGTACTTCTTTCTTGAATCTAATCGATTATTGGTGCTTCCCTGTTATCAGTTTTCGTTATTCGGTAGGATTACGGTCAAGCTACTTTTTTGTGTTATCTATTTTTGATCTAGATTCAGTTTGAATTAGGTACCTACTTCTCGATCAGACATGTGACATAGCTAACAGATACCTTGTATAGTGTTCATATAAATGCCCTTATAAACTAACATAACCTAATAACTACCTTCTCTTACCTTTGCTACCTGCTGCTAAACGCACCTCCCGCCGAAAGTCTAAATTCTATCATCATCATCCTGTTGAATGGCGGTCAACCACTGTACGTTTCCTTTGGCACCTCCTGCCATGTCCAATGAAATTGTGGAATCAACTTCCGTCAGCATTGTTTCCAAACAGTTATCAGGGCTTTCAAGAAAGGCTTGCTTTAAACTTTCGTTAAAGGCCAGCAACAGACCAGTGACACCTTGATTTGTTGATATTCAAGGGCCGTGATGCGAAGCGGTGGTGGCGGTAGCAAAAACAGAATAAAATGTCGAACAGAAGAAAAAGAAAAAAGTCTGTCAATTTGTCTTTTTGTTTCTAGCACCCCGAACAGATTAACGTTTTATTAAGACTTCTAGTTTTTCCCCGAAAAGTAGATGTGTCAAAGAAGTCAACGACTTTTGTGTAAAGATATGCAATAGATAAGAAGACTACTTAATTATAAACAAAATAATATTTTTAATTATAACTGAATATAGATTTGACCTGATTTTCCTAACAGTGCAGATAGTTTAGGTATCTTTTGATATTTAGGGGCTGTTTCACCATCCATTGATTAGTGTTAACTGACGGTTAAATGTGATGCCGTCTCTATTTGCTTTGTTCGAATAGACGGAGACGGCATCACATTTAACCGTCAGTTAACACTAATCAATGGATGGTGAAACAGCCCCTTATTTGTAAATATTAATCATTAGATTAGCTAAAAATTCTGGTGGTAAAATACTTACTTAATTACTTAATCTGATAACAGGAAAATACCTGTGCAAGTTATCAATCAGGTGCATAAATAAAATACTTTGAGTTATCTCTTCCTATATAAAGCGAGGCTGGTCTTCACTCCGGTATAGTTCGAGCTCAGCTTTGAAACTGTTCTTATTGTTACACACTTGTCTACTAACTCTATCGTAAAGATGCAGGGTTTCAAGACTTTCGTATTGCTGGCGGTGGTGGTGGCCCTTCTTGGGCTGGCGAGAGCAGCACCTGCTGAAAATGGTACGTTTGCTTTAAACTAACAATTTCTTGCTTATCTTATTCCTTGGGTGCCAGCATCTGACATCTCCTCTCAATTAGACATCGCTGAACAAAGATTTAATTTTTAAATATCACCACGTTCCAAATTTTATTATCTTTATCTTCTTTCTTGAATAACAACAAACAGTTAAAATAGAGTTTTTTTTGTTTGGCATTTTATGTTAGCCATAACATAAAATGGAAAAAGCTCAGACCAAGCTTTCACTGGTTCTATTAAATTTTTGTATGCAAAATTGCTTTCGTTGGAACAAAATCTCGCCTAATGATAACCAAAGATTTAGAAAGAAAGAAAGAAAGGTTTATTTTGGCTCCATAAGTACCACCTAAAACTAAGACTAAAACTAGCACTAAAACTATGTTACTTGGTGACACGGCAGGATACCAAAGGGTCTCCACTCAGCATGTGTTGCCGCACATTATGTGCAGCAACGCTGGTTTTCTGTGGAGCCCAAACGTTAAATAAACATGTCTATGATGTTTAGTCTTAGATGGGTCACCTACTTCTGGTCCATATGTGAAAAAGGTTAGATTAAAACCTGCCGTTTAATTTGCGATACACACTCTTCTTTTAAGTTCACTCTGAGTCTTAATAACTCTCTCCGTTTCCAGAGCCTACTGGCCTAGAGCAGTTGGCAGAGTTGGCCAGCACGGAACAACTGCCAGCGATGCTGGTGCGCCCTGGCCTCGCCGAGCTGTCTGAGGCAGCTCGCCGCTGCACCGCCAGCGCCTGCCGCTCGGCCTGCCGCGCGCTCGGCTGGAACAACGGCGTCTGCCTCGACGCTGTGTGGTGCATGTGCTTTAACTAGATGTTCTTCATCTACAGTCCAGTTCATTAACTGCGCTACCATAGCTTTACTAACTACGTCCGCCTCTTCACACGCAAATTTGTACTTTTAATTAAAATTAAGAATGATTTTATGAATAAATTAGATTTTAACTTACATATTACTTTTCACTACCACTCCCCTGACTCACTCAATAACAATAACTGGAAGTTCATTTGATATATTTCTAGATTTAGTCAACTTCTACAGAGCCATGCTCACCTCCTTAGACATAAACATGTCTCTACTTTTTTTTAATTAAGAATTTGTACATAAATATGATTTTAACTAACATTTTAGGTTTAACTTCTACCCTCCTGTGTAATTTAATCAAGATCATAATAAAAGTCTTTAAGTAAGTAATTCTCCTACTACTAAATAACTGCTGAGCTGACAGAGACCAATATCCTTATACTACCTTATAAAGCTATAGCATTAGAATGTGAAACATTACAACATGTAGAAGGGAGGGCTTACAACTTACAAGGTTGCCCAGGGTCATGTTCTAGGACACACTTTGCTCTGTTCTTATATAACTATTTCACATTCGTAAAATAAGCCTATAGAAAGCGCACAATACGCACATCTTCAAAAGTGAAATCCTGACGAGTGAATCAGAAGTTCTTACTACTACTAGGATAGTCGTCCTGCTGACTAAACTATCTCTCGCAGCTTAGCCGTCATCTTCTTCCTTTGCAATTTTGTAATACATATTAGCTTTTGCCCGTGACTTCGTCTGCCAAGATTTCTTTCTCCAAGATGAACACTACCTATGTCCTTTCCTGGGACTCAAACTATCTCTGTAACAAATGTTATCTAAATCGGTTCAGCGATCGGACAGACAAAGAAAAACATTTTCGCTTTTATAATATTAGTAAAAATAGTAGTATTGAGGAGTAGGTAAGGAAATGGATATAAAACAAATAAAACATGAAATACAGCACGAGGATTGGCAGATCATCACTGGCACGTTTCAAATAGAACCCATATTTAGAAACATGAAGGTGAAAATAACTCAAAAACTATTTAATTTGATTTCTTTATTTACTACGCCACAATGTTGTGTAGAGGTAAATACATTAAAATCTTGATCATCTTGATGTGTAGTATCCACACAGGCTTAGTACCAATCGGGAACTTCACAACTTCACATACAGTCAAAGTCAAAATATGTATGACAAAAAAATCTACCACCGGTTTGGAAAAACAAAACTCAAACTCTTTATTGCGTTAAATGTTATGATGTATGAGTGAGTTTATGTAGATATTAAAAAGCATGAACGTACCTAAGTTGAGAATATGTTGAATCCTGCAAGAAACTCAACGAGGTACAAATATACATATTTTTAAAACAGGTCCTTTATGTTACGGGTTAATGATTTACATCAAAAATATTTATATTATTACATTTGATAACACAGTAGATTCGCTAATTTTAAGTAAGGGATCGCAAATGCCAAATGCGGATATAAATTGAATTTAATAATCAAAAACTTGACTGTCTTCAAAAAAACTTTAGCTACCTCATATGTTGAAAACCGTCTAGATATTTAGATTACAGAGAAGACCAATTGAATTATTCTGTGGATAGAATAGAGAATGTACGATGTCAATAAACTTCGACTTAGCCCAATATGTCGGACAAAGACGGTGGCTTTAGTTCTGTTTATGGTTCCGTGGGTAAATATGATAAACCTTCATCATATTTTGATCGTTCTTTTATCTCTTTTCACTTGCTACTAAGGAAAGAGAAGAGGAACAGAAAGACACAGTTAATAACAAAGGAGTCAAATTGATTTCAAGTTATACCTAACTAAGTCAGAAATTTTTATTCACGGAGGTAAATATGAAAACATTAAAAATGCAAAGCTTTATTGTGTATTTCTTGCACCTCCCGTTTTTTAGCTCTAGTCTCGTCTATCCTATGTTTTAATCCAGTTTATATATATCCAGATTATATATATAGTTGTAATCCAGAGATATATTTTTATTTCTATTATATTTCTATTTTTGGCCAAATTTCATCCATCCAAATCCGTCCAGCCGTTTCAGCGTGGAAATGTAACAATCACAAACTTTCGCATTTATAATATTAGTAGGATTTGTAGTACTGAACCCACGATGTCGCCGTCCAGTCGTGCTTACGATGGAGTAAGACCGGTAGCACACAAAGACAGCTCGTTTATCAGACATTCGTTTTTTTTGGGCGAGCGTTCGTTAGCGGGCAGAAGATGCTGTGATGTTAAACTTAATTATTGCATCTTATATTTTATAGATTCATCATCACCCCAACCTGTATACATTCCACTGGGCACAGGCCTCTTCTCAGAATGAGAGGGCTTGAGCCGTAAGGCCGCTTGTGGACGTCCGTTGTTTTCTCCGGACAACGGACCGTTTATGCCCGAAGGGGGTTATGTTTTTCTAGCGTATGTATGTATGTAAGTATGTATGTGGGTACGTATGTCCATTTCTTTGGTTCTCAAATGGGTATCAAATGAAAGCTAATAATTAGCCCATTCTAAATATATAGGTTATAATACTTTTAATCTACCGTTTTCACATAAATATCAAAAAAGTGTAAAATAAAATATTAAATCATAAAAATCAAAACCCAACTGCCAAAACTAAAAGGAAGAAAATAAGCCTAGTGGTCTAGAACTGTTAAGTAGCTAAGTAATTTAAAGTTCAACAGTCGGGACCCATTTAAATCGTGACGGTCAAAAACGCTTATTAGTTATGGGTCCCGATTGTTGAACTTTAAATTAGCTACTTAACAGAGTCCACTAGACTTATTTTCTTCCTTTTAGTTTTGGCAGTCGGGTTTTTTTGATTTTTATAATTTAATACTTTTTTGCGGTGTTGTATGGCTTCGGGCACCGGACAAGTGTCCGGTCGGTCCCAGCGGCCTGAATATACACACATTCAGGCCACTTGTAGACGTTCGTTGTTTTCACCGGACAACGTACCGTTTTGTTAAGGGAGGCTCCCATACAACAAACGTGATTTTTTTTTTGCTAATGTCTAATTAATGAATGTTGTACAGATTGTACGGAACCCTTGCACGGAACGACTCGCACTTGGCTGGTTTTTTGCAGACTAAGGCAGAGAATCCTAAAAAAGTGTTCCATTAAATCTACCCGAGCAACATTGCAAGACCTACTTAAAAAAAGGTTTAAGTCCGTGCAATGCACTGAGCTTGCGGCTTCATATACCGAGGCACTCCATTGCCACGTCGCGTCGCTAATGCCATGCGCTTGCGCATAAAGCTAAGCCTCATGCTGCGTTCACATGGCGCCATCTGTCGGTGATGTAACAAAATATTATCTTATTAATTAATAGGTATTATAAATGTGAAAGTTTGCGTGTACGCTTGATTATGCCTTCTCATTCTAAAAGGCCTATGTCTTGCAGTAGGAAGTAGGTATACTTAGTCACATTAAGCTACACCTACACAATCGATATCAAAATAGAAATAATGTAAGTTTTAATTTTCAATACGACTGGATTCGATTCCCGAGCTGAGTACAAGTTTTTTTAGGGTTCTGTAGCCAAATGGCAAAAAACGGAACCATTATGGATTCGTCATGTCTGTCTGTCTGTCTGTACGTCCGTATGTCACAGCCACTTTTTTCCGAAACTATAAGAACTATACTGTTGCAACTTGGTAAGTAGATGTATTCTGTGAACCGCATTAAGATTTTCACACAAAAATAGAAAAAAAAAACAATAAGTTTTGGGGGTTCCCCATACTTAGAACTTAAACTCAATTTTTTTTTATCAAACCCATACGTGTAGGGTATCTATGGATAGGTCTTCAAAAATGATATTGAGGTTTTTAATATCATTTTTTTCTAAACTGAAAAGTTTGCGCGAGAGACACTTCCAAAGTGGTAAAATGTGTAACTTCTAAAATAAGAGAATGATGAAACTAAAAAAATACGATTTTTTTCATACGTCATAAATCGTAAACCGCAATTTACCTTTCATTCAATCAACTCAAATTATTAAAACTATTACACTATTATTAAAACATCGATCAAAGTTACAATGAACTACAAGAACTTTTATATTATGTTACTTGCTGCTACGGAACCCTCATGGGCGAGTCCGGCTCGCACTTGGCCACTTTTTTATTCTTCTTATTGTACCTGTGTACAGTTTTCTTGTCACTAAAATCGATGACAATCTTTGTATATCGGTTTGAGACTTACCCATACTGACTGATCTAAATGTCCCACTCTGTATAGGCCAAAATGCTGATGACAATGTCTTGAAACTGTTATGAATAATACCGGTATTAAAGCAGTATATACCGGTATAAAAAGATCAAAATTTAACGTTTGAATCCCCCGCAGCATGTCAACCGCCGCTGCGCCTGCGCCGCCACTTAGCGCGTAAACAAATATATTTATTTAATAACTTTTTATTACTCTAATCCTGCCATATATTACGCTGATAAGCAGATCACCCGCTAATATATTATCGTGTATTATCATACATATATTTGTTTGTATGTTTGTCGTCTTTATAAGCTGCGCGTGCGCGGTAAATATAATGTATCGGGGAACAAATAAGTTAAGTATAATTTAAACGGTGTTGACGCTTTTTCGGGAATGTATTGGTTTTGAATAGGTAGATATAATAAAAATAGAAAGTTCTGCTTTCCAAACACGGGTTCAAGGCGGTTCGCATAATTGTCGTAAGGCATAAAAAATGTTTGTCATAACTATTTTTTTTCTGAACTCATTAATTGTACACAATTGTCATAAAACAAACCTAATCTAACCTGTTGCTATCTAAAGGTGATTATTTAAAAAATGAAGAAAATTTTACGATTTTACTTAGCGGGAAAAAAATTATAACAAGCAAATATTATGACAAACATTATTATTTAATTAAATTACGATTAACAAAAATTATGCGACTAGATATTATGTACATGTACCCAGTAGGTAGTTGTAGTTTATGCATACATCTATCTGATAACTACCAACGAGCAATTGTTGTTAATTTACCTATTTTGGAGATCCTGGAAACGATTCTAACGATTTCGATGAAATTTGCTATTTTTTATCTCGTTATTAATTTTATTTATTAACATCGACGCAAAAAGAGGGGTGTTATAAGTTTGACCGCTAATGTGTGTCTGTGTCTGTCTGTGATACTGTATCTCTTAAACACTGGGACCGATTTGGATGCAGTTTTCTTTATTTGAAATCAGGTTTTCTGGCGATGATTCTTAGATATGTTTCATCAAAATCGGTTAAGCCGTTTTTGAGATATTGAACTTTGAAGTGACAAAATCGGGGGTTTTCCAACTTTTTGTTCAACATTATGATGCTATACTTTATTTTGTTCGATATTGATTTTATTACATTTATTCACATTATTAATGGGTAAAAAGTTTATGTTTAAAAAAAACTTATAAGGTATGGGAGTCCCTACTTTATAAAAGCCGTTAACGTTTCGCCTGACGCCATACAAAAATCAGAAAGTTCAATTACAAGTCAAGCATCACAATAACGCGATTTTGTGCCAAAAATACAATTTCTACTTCCATACAAATCCCATACTAATTATAACAAACATGCTGTCAGATCCATATGGTCAAAGCTCAAAGCATACATACAACTGTCACTCAACTCACACAAAAACGTCAATATCCACAAATCGCATTATTTCATACATTTAAATTCCACCAAATTATATTTTATCCACGACAAAGTAAAATAAGCCTTCGGCACTTTATAACAGAGTCTTTGCAAGTTGAGTTAGTTATATTTGTAACATAATATTGAATGCTAGACCAAATGGTGTGAAAAGCAGCGATCTGTTACTAGTAAGAGGATTAAATAACATATTTAACATGAAAAAGTCGTAAGTTTAAAACTAGTTTATTGGCATTATAAACCTTTTTAACAGGACTGAAGTGTTCAAATTGGAGTGCATATTTTTGCAAGCTTTGCTCTTTTTGCTTTTCATGTGATACGTGACGGTAAATGGGATAGATGTGCTTAGCTAAAGGCATTGATACTTAGATTAGTTGACTTTTCGATATTTTTAAAATAAATTTTACTTGCCAAGGAGTTGCCAAGCCAGTTCTGCGCTGCTATATAACCTATCTTAGTCAATGGGTTTATATTTGTAAATAAACTACTCAGCTATTGTTGCCGACTCTCTCTGCGATGATTTTTTCATAATAATAATATATTTCTGATTAAATCCATAGTTTTCATCCGCAGGAACCAAGTAGGGTAGATGTACTGTTTTTGGCCATCTTAAGACCGCTTTTGGCCACTTGACATTTGAAGTAATATACAAAAAGTTTTAGTATTAAAACAATATGCTTAAACTAGCGTTTACCCGCGGCTTCGCACGCGTAAATCATTAGATACAGCAGTTGAATTGAAATTACGGGATTTTATTAAATTCTCGTGGGAATCCCCTAAAATTACATCGTGGTTTTCATTGACGTTAAATTATAACATCCATGCCAAATTTCATGACTCTAAGCCCAGCGGTTGTTATTTCGAGATTTTATTCCTATCCCGTGGGAATATCGGGATAAAAAGTAGCCTATGTGTTATTCCAGATGTCCAACTATCTTTATACCAAATTTCATGACTCTAAGCCTAGCGGCTATTAGTTCGAGATTTTATCCCTATCCCGCGGGAACATCGGAATAAAAAGTATCCTATGTTTTAATCCAGGTTATATACTAACTTTTTGCCAAATTTCATCCAAATCCGTACAGCCGTTTCAGCGTGAAGAAGTAACAAACATACTCACTCACTCACTCGCTCACTCACAAACTTTCACATTTATAATATTAATAGGATAATAGGATAATTTATTGAATCAGGCGTTACTTTGCGGAGGTCTATATTAATGAACTAAAAGAATTTCTTTGCTCACCCGCGACCTTATGATAGCTAAGTTTCTTGGAGGAACTGCATGAACACGCATATCTTGCATAAACTTAGCTATCATAAGGTCGCAGGTGAGCAAAGAAAGTCTCTTAGTCCACAATGTTTGAGTTTTCAAAAGTTTATACTGAAACGATTAAATGAGGAACTAATAAGTTTTTTTAAAACACTAGTTTATTATTCCTCGAATTATTTCTAACCTAATTCTAACGCACAATCGCCGTCTGCCATTTAGCACCTTTAACGTCAGATGTTAAATGTGCGCCGCATTAACGGCAATTTGTCGCAAATCGTTTCAATGCGCGCGCGCAGCTGCCTGCAAATTGCTTGTTGACTCTTCGTATGATTTCAGAGGTTGGACTATTTATGGATGAGTCTCTTTAATTTATTGGGGTGCTTTCGTCCTGTTCATTATTTGGATGTTTGTACGGGAGTTAAAGATGCATTCACAATGTCAGACATATTTGGATCGAGCGAGCGTCCAATGTGTATTACGCTTTAAGAAATGAAATGAATAATTTTTTTTCGGGACACCGACAAATAATAGATAAAACAATTTAGAAAATAAAAAATATTTACGATTACAAATATTTGTTTGTACCCGAAATGGCCCTTTACGCTGATTTTGCATCATTTTCATCATGGGTCCCACTGAACAGCGTTGTGGCTTGCCGCAACATTATGCTGATTGGACCCCAATTTATACTACTTATTCGATGTTTTTTATAATTATTATTTCTTCCTAACATGTTTTTTCTGTGTATCGAATAAGTGTAAATAAATGTCTCTCTCTCTCTCTCTCTCATAACACGCGTGGACTACGGTGCACGAGGCCCCGAGTTCCCATCCTAGTAATAAAAAAAAAATGTTTCCGTTTGTTTATTTTTCTTTATCCATTGTGTTAAATCGGATAAAACGGGAAAAATCCTCGAGACTCCATCAACGATCTATTTACATACAAATTTGTACGGAACCCTCGTCGCGCGAGTCCGACTCGCACTTGAACGGTTTTTTTATAATGTTACGAATAAACGTTTTCTTTTTTTAATGATAACGAGAGTGCACGCAGTCGAGTCCCGGAATTGCATTTCTAAGTAATTCAAAAGCCAGAACCAGAACCAACTAATGCTTAATGTGAACGAAACTGCGGGTAAAACCTAGTCATCCCAGCCTATATACGTCCCACTGCTGGGCACAGGCCTCCTCTTAGAACAAGAGGGCTTGGGCCATAGTTCCCACGCGGGCCCAGTGCGGATTGGGAACTTCACACACACCATTGAATTGCTTCGCAGATTTGTGCAGGTTTCCTCACGATGTTTTCCTTCACCGCAAAGCTCGTGGTAAATCTCAAATGTCATTCCGCACATGAATTTCGAAAAGCTCAGAGGTGCGAGCCGGGGTTCGAACCCACGACCCTCTGCTTGAGAGGCGATAGGTCAAACCACTAGGCCACCACGGCTTTTTCGGGTAAAACCTAGTACTAAACTAATAAAATGGTCTATACACATCTGGGAGGCTACTACGGAATTCAAAAATTAAAGTTCGTATCGTACCGTCCCTCTCACTCTCGTATTAAAATATTAGCGTCAGCGAGACGGCAAGATACGAAGTTTGAATTTTGCACTTTGTAGTATAAGGCCTGGTGCGAGGTTATTAACAGCACAATTATAATTATAACACTTCCCTTGCCGTTGGGGGTTAAAAGTGACCCGAATCGACTCGCACGCAGTCGCGGGCATATAATTGCGCGGCGAGCTTGCGCAGACGTCCGACGCCGAGATTTACCGCCGACACGAGGGGCCGATGGACCGAGTACATTGCTGGCCTAATTAGGATAAGTACCCGGGCCCTATTTCACCAACGTGACAATTGTCAGTGACATATGTCGAGTGATAAATATATTATTCGTAACAAAATTTATTGATAAACAGGCCGTTACCTGCGGCTCCGTCTGCGTTGAATTCATTTATCGCTATCCCGCGGGAACTGTGCAATTTCCGGGATAAAAAACTATTCTATGCACCTCAAAAATTAAACTGAAATAATTCGAAATTTTCTCATTATAAAATTCAACTAGATTGTGTTTATTTAAAGTTTATTTTGCACATGTGAATATTTCTAATTGTTTCGATTTAATTTTAAAGGTGCGCTATGTCCTTCCCCGATACAGTACTATTGTCAAGAAGACATTAATATTTAAGGCGTACTCGTATCATAAAGTAAATGATTATATCATGGACAGGGATATTTGGAAATAATTCCGATCCGCATTAGCGATCCCTTCAAATAGCGAACCTACTGTGTTAAAAATAAAGTTGTGTTAAATACTTGTGATGTATAGATATCATTTAATAATATTGTAAATCTGCTTAAAAAAATATACCTCGTTGAGTTTCTCGCCGGATTCTTCTCAACAGAGGTTTTTCCGAACCGGTGGTTGATTTTTTTTGACATTCATGAGTGCTTGTTATAGCCTAAATTGAATAAAGATATTTTGACTTTGACTTTGAAACTTAAAATATCTGTATCCCGAATTTCATGTAAGTGGGATTAATAAATATTTTTCTACCAAAAACATATTAAAACTATTTATGCTTGCAAGCGGCAATGTATGGCTAGCAACCCCTTCCAGGGCTGCCCAAGCCACTAATCGACGAGGGTCGCTTGATTAAGGTGTTCGGGCCGCGGTGATTTCCGGCCTCGTGTTTATTCGGGAAATCAGGCCCTTCAAGTTTTCTTATTTTATTATTGTTTTCCATGTCCTTTTGTTTATTGCCGGCCATGGTACCCGTAGGGGGTTTTGTATCTTTAGTGATGAATGTTTATCTTACAATAGGGGAGTGTCCCAAAAAATATAATTAGTTTCTCAGTTACATTATCTTTTTTAGAAGCCGTGGTGGGTGGTTTGAGTCCCGGGGAAGGATGAACGATAGTTTTTATCCCGGAAAATTGTATAGTTCCAGCGGGATAGCGATACACGAATACTACGTGGATGGAGTCGCGGGCAACACCTAGTTGTTCATAAATGTTATCTCGTTTTTAATTTGACGTATTTTCCATTTTTATTAATTCCATCCGTCTGATTATGATTTAAATAACGCCCGAGTTTTCCTCAATTTGGCGTGCGATATAACATTGAAATTGGTATCTTTTCGGGCGTCATATTCCTTCCTAATGTCTTCGCATAAACTGGATGAATGATGTACCGATGGCAAAACAATTTATTTAAATCTTACTTGTTTTTTTATGAGCAAATGACAAAGAAAAGGTAACATTAAAAAAAACATTACTTAATATTTGTTGCTGTGGCTCGGAAGCATATTTATTAAAACTCTTAAAAGTCTTAAATTAATAATAACACACACACATTGTGGGGGGCTTAAAATCATGCGGTTTGAATATTAAGAAAAATTTAAAGAAAATCTCTGATACAAGCTGACGCTGAATTTCGTCTGCGTCCCAAGAAAATTACGTTTTTCCCGTACTAAAATACTATCGTTCTGTTTTGATACAGTGTAGTTTTCTGTTTGTGAAATCCAAAGATACAAGATAACTTCATACAAAAATTCTAAGTACCCTTTATCATAAGTGTAATAAGTACTGCAGATAATGTTTTTTAAGCTGAGTGGCTGCTGAAATCTGTTCCTTGCTTCTTTATTATTACTTACCTTGCTTTTTATCCATGTGTCTGTTTTATGTACTTAGGTATTAATTGGTTTCATTAAGCAGTCGTATTGTATTGTAATATATTTTAACGTCTATCTACGAGTATATTTAACAAAAAAAAATCCACAAAAACATTCAACAATTTAAATACAAAAAATCTGCCGACGCTCCCGAAGAAACTTCCGAAAGCAATTTTTAAAAAATTTAACAGCGTGTCATTTGCGAAGATTCGCGGCGGAAGGAGAGGGGAGGGTAATCAACAATTTAAAATTGGGGCTAATCCGGACTGAGCGCGATCACTCAGCGAGGTGCCCACGAGTTGGGTAGCTGAGGATTGTCTCGAATTTTCTTTTTGAAATATTTAGGATTGCCGAAAAATACAAAGCTTCTTATTGTTTTTTTTTTGTATAGAAAAGTCAATTATTAAAACCAATTTCGATATTTATTGATATAAATCACAACTTTTAGATCTTTGCAATAAAAGGAGGAGATTGTGAATTCGGGGCTAATCCGGACTGAAAAGCATCGCTCAACAAGGTGCCCACGAGTTAGGCAGCTGAGGATTGCGTCGATTTTCTTTTAATTGGGTAGTTTCCTACGTAAAAATAGTAGATTATACAACAAGAGCACAAAACGAGCCATTTTACCGGACGTTCATATAGCCACCCGAGCCGGTACGGCGAGGGTGGATAGACACGCCGAGGGGAAAATAGGTTTAAAATGCTCAAGTTTTACACTCCTTTTCACTTGGATTGCGAGGAAATTAAATAGCAACAGCTAGTTGAAACAATTGTTCACTTGTAGCTTTTATTTTTCATGAATTACTATATAATTATATGTTACTATATGATTTTGATTGATTTTTACTAACGTATAAATAAAAATTATTTAAAAAATAATATGTACAAAATGTTTCGTTTCTTCTTAGATGAAGATTTTACTTTATGCACTTGAGCATAAAAAGTAATTTAACTTTTATATCGCTAGCTAAAGACCAGAGGGCTAGATTAACCCGACACTATACCGAAGACATCCCGGACGTCAGCCTGTACGAGATTAGTATGGCCCTCAAACAGCTTAAGAATGGCAAAGCCCCGGGTGACGACGGAATTACAGCCGAGCTTCTGAGGGTGGGTGGTAGACCAGTCCTTAAGGGCCTTCAGACGCTGTTTAGTTCCGTCCTTCACCAAGGGAGAACGCCGAAAGCATGGAACAGAAGTGTGGTGGTGCTCTTCTTCAAAAAAGGTGATAACACCTTGCTGAAGAACTATAGACCCATCTCACTTCTGAGCCATGTTTACAAGCTGTTTTCCAGAGTCATCACAAACCGTCTCACACGCAGGCTTGACGACTTCCAGCCTCCCGAACAAGCCGGCTTTCGAAAAGGCTATAGTACCGTGGACCACATACATGCGTTGCGGCAGGTTATACAGAAGACTGAAGAGTATAACCTCCCCCTTTGTCTTGCATTTGTGGACTACGAGAAAGCCTTCGATTCGATCCAGACTTGGGCTGTGCTGCAGGCTCTCCAGCGGTGCCAAGTTGACTATCGGTATATCGAAGTGTTGAAGTGTCTGTACGGAAACGCCACTATGTCCATCCGACTACAGGATCAGAGCACTAAGCCTATTCCTCTGCAGCGGGGAGTCAGACAATGTGATGTGATCTCTCCGAAACTGTTCACCGGTGCATTGGAGGATGCTTTTAAGGTTCTGGACTGGAAAGGACGAGGCATCAACATTAATGGCGAGTACTTCACTCACCTTCGATTCGCCCACGACATTGTAGTCATGGCTGAGACCATGGAGGACCTCGGTGCTATGCTCGCTGACCTCAGTAGAGTTTCCGACCGAGTTGGCCTGCAAATGAACATGGACAAGACGAAAGTCATGTCTAATGTCCATGTTGTACCAACTCCCGTAATAGTCAAGACTCTGCGCTCGAAGCTCGAAGTCGTCAACAACTATGTATACCTGGGACAAACGGTCCAGTTAGGTAGGTCCAACTTTGAGAAAGAGATCACTCGTCGAATCCGACTCGGCTGGGCAGTGTTCGGGAAGCTTCGCAGTGTCTTTTCGTCCAAATTACCGCAGTGTTTGAAGTCAAAAGTCTTTGACCAGTGTGTGTTGCCAGTGATGACATACGGATCTGAGACGTGGGCGCTAACGATGGGCCTCATGAGAAAACTCAAAGTCACTCAGAGGGCTATGGAGAGGGCTATGCTCTGGGTTTCTCTGCGGGATAGAATTAGAAATGATGATATCCGCAGTAGAACTAAGGTTACCGACATAGCCCGAAGAATTGCGAAACTAAAGTGGCAGTGGGCGGGGCACATTGCTCGCAGGACTGATGGCCCATGGGGTCAGAAAGTTCTCGAATGGCGTCCGCGGACCGGGAGACGAGCTGTCGGTAGGCCTCCAACAAGATGGAGCGACGACTTGGTTAAGATCGCGGGATCGCGGTGGATGCGGAAAGCACAAGACCGGTCTGAGTGGAGACTGGAGAGCCTTGGGGGAGGCCTATGTCCAGCAGTGGACGTCTTTCGGCTGACATGATGATGATGATGAACGCATTAAAGTTCAGGAGCGGGGCTTGTGATGCCTCGAACTTTAATTGGCTCTATCTTTACTATCTTTTGTTATCTTCAAAAGAAAAAAAAAGTCCAATATTTTCTGATATCTAACTGACGGGCAAGGGCGTTTTCAAAAAAAGTGTACCCTTTCTTTTTTTTCAATTTAAATAAGTGTACCCATATATATTTTTTTCAATTTAAAAAAAATGTTTTTCCTATTTAGAATCAAGATGACTATCGATTCCGATAGTTAAAAAAAAAACTCAAAAAATTACCGTATTTTCACGTTTTTTTTTCATACACAGTGTCGCCGGGACAAAACTGTCTCATAAAATTTTGCATGAAAAAATTAATTATAATTTGAATGAAAAGGGTACTTTTTTTTAAACGCCCAATAGATACGTTTATTCCGGGAACTAGTCCATTATTTGACCCTAGAATCTTTTCAGTGAATATTCCCGTAAATTCCGGATTGTCCCACGCGTCCTGGACACCCATTCAAGGTGTTTGTTTTTCCTTGAAACTGCACAGAACAAATCGACGTGTCAACCGTATTGCATCCCTCTCGTGCTCGTCACATCGCAAACGTAGCTGTCTCGCTCTAAATAACCGGCGCTAATCTTCACCTGATGCCGAATTATTTCACTCATTTGTGTAAGAAATTGATGGGAATAAATCTAAAGGATATAGTTGTAGAACGTTTTACTTAGGGTTTATTTTTAAGGGGTCCGCGAATATAAAGGTACACAGAAACAAGCACAAAGGCGACCTTATCCATGATGAGGAATCTCCTCGAGTAGTACGAGTATAATATAGAGCATTCTAGCACAAGACCCTTAAGGCTGCCACATACGCTCGGAAATCCGTTTCAGAATTTCGAACGCAGTAAATCTATACAAATCTATGGACCTACCACATTAGCACGGCAAACTAACGCGTGATAAACTTTGTTTATAACTTTTATCTTGGCACTAGGAATGAGGATCTGCCGAGTCCTACCAAAATTTAGGCGTCCTACCTCCTCCCAGGGGGTATGGGCAGGGGCCAACGTTTAAAAAATGCAATTCTTACAAACTAGGCGAGTGAGGTGTCATTTTCTATGTATTTTTTTGCGCTGAATCGAATGAGACCATACTTATAGGATTAATATTTTGCGACATGTAAGGGTTTTTGTTGAAAACATAGAAAACAAAATATTTTTCTTTTAACTCAACCAATTTTGAGTTTAAGCAACAATATAGGTTTCTCAGGATCACTGAGAGCATCAGTATTGCATCACATCTACATCTTGAGAAACTATTGTTGAGACAGAGTAGTGAGAGTAGAGAGAGATGTGAGTGGCGTTCAAAGGAGGAGGCCTTCTTTCAACAGTTGACGTCTTCCGGCTGATGATGATGATGATGATGGTCATAATTCATTCTCTAGATTTTAAGACCTTCAAAGCCTTAAATGAAACACAAGCAAGATGTCACGACATTGCCATAAACAAACAGGCTTATTTATTTCGCAGTGACTTTTATTTAATTTCCTTTGTCCCTGAAAATAATAACGAAAGCTCGTCATCATTAGGAGCCATCGATCATTAACTTAATGACGGCTACAGATGTTTCTAACCTAATGACGACACTTCAGGGACATTCTGACTATGACACTTCAAGGTTCAAACACTTCATTAATTTTCTTTGCGTATTTTAATTCTTGATTATCGTTTAAACAGTAATAAGTAATTTGGAGACATCAACTTCATTTGATTTGCAACTTTATTTGTTCAATGTGCCCTTAAAGTTAACAGAAATCTAAAATAACACGGTGTATAATGTGGTTTTGTTGTTTAGAAATAATTGTACCTGCTTGTTGCTTCTCTTGTATGTGTAAGCTGAGCTTTATAAAGCTATTTGAAACTTGTGGCACCCTCTCTGTTATTTAATTGGAAACCACATAATAAAGACAGGCTTTTAGTGAACTAGCTGTTGTCCAAGTGTAGCAAGAAATATATAGATGGCGTTGTAAGCAAATACATTTAAGAAGGGAGGAAGCTAGCTTCCTGTGCTTTCGGAATAGTTCTACATGTTATCGCTAGATGTCCACACGGACTACGACTTTACTGTTGGTCGCTAGCAAGCTCGGTAGTGGAGTCGTCAAGTTCTTACACAAACCACTCTCTCTGAATCTCGGAATTCAGAGATTTGTTCTTGAAATATTAAAGCGATTTATTTTAGAAAACAAAACGGAATCACCGCAGAAACAGCGCCTGTTTTGTTTGCTTAATTATTTTTTAATTTAAAGTAAAAAAAGCATTTTGACTAACGATCAGAAAACTCCGTTACTGAGATAAATAATACCTAAAACAGGTGCTCGATATATTTCGAGCTATCATGAATTTTATTATTACTTAATTCTTTATTTTGCTCGTCTGTTATTGTAATTCAAACAGCTGAGTAGTGATATTTTTTGCCTGTGTCTGTTCTCTAAACATTACAATCTGTCTGGCCATGTTTAATTTAAGTTTGAATGGGTAACTTCAGTTTTAGGAAAACATGTTCTATCTATTCTAGACATATTTTAGACTTTATCAATCCTTAAAAAGTGCCTGTTAAAGTATTATAGATACTCTTTAAAGCAAAAGAGCTCCTTTGACACTGTATTTTTTTTTCTAAAACGGTATAGGGGTTATTTATAAACAAAATAAAATTATCGAAAACTATTTATTTTTTCACGACTTTACTATGAACTAGGACTACGGCATAGTACAATGTCTCCCAAAAACGCCTAAATCTAAATTTTTCTTGATTTTCCTAATAAATAATTCAATTTACATTGTTTCCACTTAATCTAGAAACAGTTGTTAAGCAAACAGTCGACAGAGTAACCTTAAGAACCAATTTCGTTTGTACAAATATCGTAATCTCTTCATTTTTTACAACAAGTTGATTGATAAGCTGTTGGACGAAAAAATGCTAAAGGACTACAATTTCTTCTTTATTAATAAAACTATTGAGATTGTTTCATAAACAAAAATATGTATTTTTATATATTTCGTATATTGAAGTAATGTTTAGATATGTACAGAATATTATGTAGGTAATAAAGCAAAAACATAATATTAGGCTGTATGTAGGTACTTATATTAATCAAAATTAGACCTTAAACTACATTTATAGAATCGATTATTGCACAAAACTAATATATAAAGGGTTTTCAAACTTAAAATCTTTTTAAATGTTCTCAAAAATGGACATATATATTATAAATATGTTGTGTAAAAGATGTGTTTTTATGAGTTTTTACTGGGAAATGGTCTTAAAATTTAGATAATAAGTTCAAAATTTATGTTCATTCCACATTTATGTTAAGCAACTGTTGACTATCAAATATCAAATAATTTGTACACTGTATTCAGTCGTGTTATCTTCTAAAAAAATTCTACCTGAAACAGTTCTAATTTAAAATAACTCATATGAAATCATTTTACAACATTTTACATTTACTTCAGACGGGGTAGGTACTGTTAAAATTTGTATAAATAACATATACTACCCAAAAGCAAAATAGTGGCCACGTGAGTTTCTATTGTTAAAACAAAATACTAGTAGATATAATTATTTATAACATCCCTTGTCTAAAAGTGGTTTTATTAATACAACATAACACAATACAAATAATTTTCATTCAATTCAATGTATTCCGATAAAAAAGCACATATATTTTGATTTAATTACCGTTGAAATCCAAGTGGCCCTTATTTTCTTTTGACTAGTATTAAAGGTTATAAACATTTATTTATTTAACATGTTTTGTACCTCAAAGCAAACCTGATTTTTTATGTACTGTTAATTGTACTTTTTTCTATCGATTTCAAAATAATCAAAACAAACTTTACGTTGAATTTCGAGTGCTAATTGTACTTTGATTTATGGTCATCATCTCGGCCTATATACGTCCTACTGCTGGGCGCATGGCTCTTTTTATAAGAGAGTTTGAGCTGTACTTCTCACACGTGTACAGTGCGGATGGCGTACTTCACACAGTAGTTCAATCTACTTCACAGGTGTGTGAAAGTTTATTTTACCATAAAGCTTGCGATAAATTCAAAATGGAAAAATTGGTTTAGATATCTGATAATGACATTGTGTGCAACATTGTTGAAAACAATAGTGGAATCTCGTCACTTCATTTTGCAAAACACTTGACCAATAACATTCTAAATTGTCATTAACATTGAGCGTCACTCTATCAAAAAATAACCTATCAAGTACAAACCCAAACTCACATTTCAACGTCTCTACTGTCAAACTTAATTTCTTTCACTTCTTCGGGATTAAAACTTTTGACAGTGACCTTCCCGATCTCCGAAATATCAGTACTTGAGAGTTTATTAGTAATCTTAGTAATTGATATCCTACTTTCTATATCATTAACATCACAAATACTTTCTAATATAACGCCTTTCTCAACTTTTCTCGGTTTTGGCACTACATTTTGTGTTACAGGTTTAGTACTAATATTATTACCCCTTAGTTTGTCACTTAATATTTTATTGCAGTTCTTCTTAGACATGTCTAAAGCTAGGGGATCTTCTACTGCTTTCGGTTCTTCCTTTTTCTCTTCTGGTTTGTTTTGCTGCTTGAACTCTGCTACTTCTGCGTTTGTTATGTTATCTTTTTTCTTCCATTTAGTTCTTCTGTTCTGGAACCATATCTTTACCTGAAAAAGAAAGAAAGAATTTTGTTACTAAATTATTCCATCTGGGTTAATCATTAATCAACTTTATTCAAAAGCTACTCGTTTGAATTAAAAACGTTTAATTTTTATTCCGTCCGATTTATTAGTTCCGTCCTCCACCGGACGGATATATTTATTTATAAAGGGAATCTCGGAAATGGCTCTAATAATTTTGATTTCTGGGGGGGATCGATTTAGCTCTCGTTTAGTGTTTTTAGTTATAATGGTTTTTGTGTCAGAGACTTTTGGTCAATATGGTAGGTTTAGTACGTGATCAAAAATATTATGGAATTTTAGTTTCTTTCCCGAACTTGGCTCTAGAAATGTCGGCACTAACTACATAAGCTATAACGTTTAGCCAGCGTGATATGATACTCGTCCGGGACAACAAATAGTTAATTACCGATCGATCCCGGGCCACGGGACTAAGGCAATTAAACCTTTATTTTGTAGTTTGTCTGTTCTGTACCTCAAAAGGTTACCCTACTAATAGTTAGTAAAAGTTGTTTTTATAAACTACTAGCTTTTGCCCGCGACTTCGCGTGGGGTACGGTTATCGCGCGCTGTTCCCTCGGGAACTGTGCATTTTTTGGGCTAAAAGCCCATAAACTATCTCTTTGCCAAAAATCAAGTCGATCCGTCGCTCCGTTTCGACGTGAAAGACAAACAAACTTACAAACACACTTTCGCATTTATAATATTAGGATGGATTATATTAGAACAAACGGTTCTGGAAATTAATATGAAGAACCCACGCAACCACTCAAAAGTTACTAATTTTAACCCCCGCCGCAAAAAGAGGGGTGTTTTAAGTTTGACACTAATGTCAGTCTGTCTGTCTGTGGCATCGTATATCTCTCAAACGGACACGCCGATTACGATGCGGTTTTTTAGCGCGAAAGCGAGTTTCCTTGAGGTAGTTTTCAGCTTTGTTTGATAAAAAATAGATTCAGCCGTTTTTGGGATATTAAACTTTGAAATAACAATGCCGTGGGGTTTTTAACTTTTTAAACTTGGTTAGGTTATAATTTGCGTAATATTTGCCGCCAATTTCCCGAACTTGGCTCTCCAGACGTCCGCACTGCCAAGCCGTGTTTAGCGAGCGGTGATATGATACGCGGTACACAGTACAACAAACAGTTAATTACGGGCTGATCGATCCTCGCCCCTGGGAGTAGGGCTGGGGCAACCCATGTCGATAGTCGGCGATTTGTTTAATAGTTTATGTTATATCTTAACCACTTTGTGCGTGATACTCGCTAGAACCCTGTTGCAGTCAGTAGTATGTTTTTTTGTCAAAAAAATTACATCATTACATAAGAACCATCGCTCGAAAACCTGCTTTCAAATAAAAAAAACGCTTTCAAATCGGTCCACCCGTTTAAGAGCTACGGTGCCACAGACAGACACACAGCGGCCAAACTTATAACACCCCTCTTTTTGCGTCGGGTGTTAAAAACACCAATGCACTGTAAAATGTCAATTATACAAAAAAACTGTCTATGGCATCGTAGCTCTTAAACGGATGATCCAATTTCAATGCGGTTTCTTTTAGTTGAAAGCAAGTTTCCTTGCGATGGTTCTTAAGTATATCACATTAAAACCAGTTCAGTCATTTTCGAGATAATGAACTTTGAATTGTCAATTTTTTTAGTTGGTCAGGTTATCATCACAAAATCATTCGTCAAAAAATTACGCAGAGAAAAAAGATGGCAATCTGAGTTTAGCGCAAGCATAGTCGCAGGTGAAAGCTAGTTTACTAAATAAACCGGTTATTAATCTCGACTCAGTCCCAACACTGGGCCATCTCTAATCATAGCTACATCCGTCAAGTGGTCACTTCCGTAATTGGCCCGCAAATGAATTCGCGTGACATTCGGCTGCTATGCGGCACCTATATGTCTGTTGCCGCCATGTTAGCTTGTCGGATTATAGCGGTTCCTGTACGGGACCACGGTATAATTACATAGTATACTAATACAAGCTGAAATTTAAATAGCAAAGCGAATGCTCGTTGAAATGGTAATGGGCAAGCCATATAAGCACCATTATCAGACCAATAGAATCAAGTGTAAATCTGTATAAAAAAATATACCTCGTTGAGATTCTTGCCGGATTCTTCTCAACAGAGGTTTTTCCGAACCGGTGGTAGATTTTTTTTGACATTCATAAGTGCTTGTTATAGCCTAAATTGAATAAAGATATTTTGACTTTGACTTTGACTTTTGTATTTTGCCAGAATAATGCACAGGAAGGTCATTACATTGTGATTGTTTACAATATATTCAGCCTGTATGCAGGCTTGCAAATATTTTATTTAGAAGGAAGAAAGAAAGAAAGAATAAATTTGTTTAGTGAAATTCGGCAAAAAAATACAGCTAAAAAACAGACAACTTAATATTTATATAAGTATTAAACAGGAAGAAAGAAAGAGAAAAGAAAAATTGTTGCGAAAGAAATACAAAAGGCCATACTCAGCGTTTTCAGTAGACCGTTTACTTTTTTCATTTTACAGGCAATTAATAATTTAATAAAGATATAAATTACCTATGTCAATTACAAAATTAAGATACATTGAAAATCATAACAATAAATGAGTTCCACTTGCCATCAGAGATTTTAGAGCGGCCAAGGCTGTCAAAAGTATCGGAACATGCACTCTACCATTAAGGTATTAGAGCTCATGTTTCGATATTTTTGATCACCTTGGCAGCTCCGAAATGACTGATGGAGACTGTACGCGAGGACTTACAAGAATGTAAATTCGCCTACATCTAAAGCTACCGCGGTAGGCCAACGAAGAAGCGAGCAACAGCTAGTAAATATTATCCTACTTCCCACTTATCTATCTATTATTATATAAATAAAAATGAATCGTCAAATGTGTTGCTAAGCGCAAAACTCGGGAACGACTGGTCCGATTTCGCTAATTCTTTTTTTGTTGTGTTCATTACTGTGAGGAGAAGGTTTTTATGGAAGAAAATACAGAAAAAAACAACGGGGGCGAAGCCGCGGGCAACAGCTAGTTTATAATAAATGCGAAAGTTTGTAAGTCTGTTTATTTATTTGCTACTTCATCACGGCTAAACCACTGAACTGAGTTACATGAAATTCGGTATACAGATAGATTGAGTCCCGGGGAAGGACATAGGATAGTTTTGATCCCGGGAAATTTCATAGTTCAAACGGGATAGTGAAAACCGAATTCTACGCGGACGGAGTCGCGGGTAACAGGCTAGTATATTATATGTAAATGCGAAAGTTTGTGAGTGAGTGAGTGAGTGAGTATGTTTGTTACTCCTTCACGCTGAAACGGCTGGACGGATTTGGATTAAATTTAGTATGTAGATAGCTAGGCATCTGGATTAAAACATAGGCTGCTTTTTATCTCAATATTCTCATGGGATAGGGAAAAAAAATCGAAATAACAACCGCTGGGCTTAGTGTCATGAAATTTGACATGATTGTTTTTAATGTAACGTCAATGAAAACCACGATTTAACTATCAGGAATTCCCACGGGAATTTGTGAAAATCCCGGAATTTCAATTCAGCTGCTGGATCTAACGATTTACGTGTGCAAAGTCGCGGATAAACACTAGAATTAGATAAAGGTCAATTCGCGATCCCGCACCGGAACTCCCCACAATGCAATCCACTTGCAAACACGTACATAATTATTATTGATTGCGCATTAGTACAGAGAGAGAGAGAGAGAGGGACACAGCGCAACAGGACACATGTGTGTGAGGGAGACAGCTGACACAAAGGTATGTTACATGTCAAAGACTAATTGCTCCGGTTAATGTCGGTTTAATAACAGTTGAGTGATGCGTGGTAATTAGTTTGGATGTTACATTTGTAGCCTTTGGCCTTTTAGGTGGCCATTGTGTGATGGCCTAAATCCTGGCTGTGAAGTCAGAAGTCCCAGGTTCGAGTCACGGTATGATTGGGCAGGCATTCATTATGTTTTTTTTAATTGCAATAGGAAACATATAGTTTATATAACATGTTTTTCAGAACTCAGAGTTAATAATAGTACATAATAATTTCCACATATAATTTATACATTTTTTGCTCAAAAAAGTTATTCTGACGCAAGTATAGTCGACCAAAAAATTGGTTTACCACCTTAACGTCTAATGTCATTTGTAGCGCTTAAAAACGTCAAAGCCTATTAACCGACTACAAAAAAGGAGGAGTTTATCAATTCGATTGTATTTTTTTTATGTTTGTTACCTCGGAACTCCGTCATTTATGAACGGTTTTGAAATTATATTTTTTGGGTTCGTCTAGGAATGCTTTCAATTAGGTCCCATAAGCACCAAATCAGGATCTGATGATTGGATCCTAAGGAAATCGAGGGAACTCTTCAAATGTTGTAGGGGCACTTATGGTAATTTCGATATATTTAGTTGGTATTCATCATTTGGTGAAGCGGAACTGATGATGAAGACCACAGATGACCATCAGAGTTACTCAATAACAAGTATTTCACGGGTTGAATTTCAATTAAGTTTAACACAGTTGCTAAGCAATTTATGCTTCTCGTAATGCATATGGTGAAATGGAACGGGTGGTGAAGCACCAGGACTCCTCAATAATGAACGCATCTGCATCGTAAAAAACAATCTTTTGTAAAAGGCGACGAGCAGTTGAACTTTTGTATCTTTAAGTATTTACACTAAAAAGCGTGAAAAAACATTTGTACATAACAAAAAATTTAACCGACGAAAAAAAACCATGAAAATAATTATCTACCATTCTGCAGTAGGTGCCTCAGGACTAGCCAGCAATCGATGCTTTTTGTGAAAACTACCAACCAATACTCGTTTATGAAACAGCCCGTGTACCTGTATACATAGTTACAGGCCTATGTTTTACGTTATGTACACAGTGCAAATAAACGCGCTCTCATCAATACGATTAAATTGATAATGCGGTTGCACTGTGCAATTAAATTTACTTTGTTTGTAGAACGCTATACTGCAGGTGCATCTACACATCCTATTAATATACAGTCAAGGAATATGAATCACGTACCATCAGCCAAATAAGTGGTCTATCAATTTTGAAACAAGTTCCTATCAAATGAATATGTCGCTAAAGTCGAACTTTCAAGTTGACAGACACGTCTATTGGCATTATTGTTTTATGACATGCAAACGATTATCAACTTTAGGGTGGTAGACCGCATATTTGGCTGATGGTACCAGGGTAGCTTTGTGCTACTAATGTCATGTTGACATCCCATACATCTGCCAAAGAAATCATAGCGAAATTGGTTATGAAAAGATTCCACCCTGGTGATTTTGTTTCCTCGACTGTACATGCGAGAGTTTGTATGTGAGTGTGTGAGTATGTCTGTTACTCCTTCAGCGCTAAAACGGCTGGCTGGATTTGGATAAAATTTGGTACGTAGATAGCTGGATGCTTAGAATAACACATAAGCTACTTTTATCCCGATATTCTTTCGGGATCGGGATATAATTGTCGACCGGATGGCTAAGTGGTTAGAGAACCTGACCACGAAGCTTGAGATCCCGGGTTCGATTCCCAGCCGGGGCAGATATTTGTATGAATAATACGAATATTTGTTCTCGGTATGTATTTAAGTATGTATTTATCTATATAAGTATGTTTATCCCTTGCCTAGTATCTATAGTACAAGCTTTGCTTAGTTTGGGACTAGGTCAATTGGTGTCAAATGTCACATGATATTTATTTATTTATTTAAAATCTTAAAATGTCATCCGCTGCGTATGAAGTGATTAATTAAATCAATCCGGTTACCTAACTCACGTCTTAATTTCAATTCGCCTTAATTGCTGTTTAATTTCAATTAACATGAGTGAGTCTTGCGGTAGATATGTTCGAAACTTGGCGTTGTTGTGTATAATTTTTTAATGTTTTAGCCGTTTTTGACATTACTGAACTTTGAAATAATAATATTGTTGCAAACGCAACTGTTTCTATTTTATCATGTTTTAAATTTATACATAAAATCACTTACGCTGTAAAGTAAAATCAAAACGTACTACAAAGGGCATGACGTTAAAATTTTGACCAATCACAGCTTCGCATGTACTAGAATATAAAGCTATGTAACCGTCAAAAGACACACTTTTTTTCGGCACTTTCCTATGTAGTACACCAGCTACCTCCGAAATTATACGTACAGTCGAATCTTTATCGAAGTTTTATTCAAGCATCGCTATAAAACCCTCTACTTCAGCAGCCAGGGTTTCGGCAGCTACAAATATCAAGTTTTTTTAACGTCTCTAGGTTGTCATATTATGACTACGGAATGCTAAAAACTTATAAACGATGATGATGATGATGATCACTTCTGATTTTGATCTTACGAGTGAACTTGATTTCCCCACACGCACGGATATTAGATGCTTGCTAATATCAAAACGAACGTTTGTAATAAGTACAGTCAGTAATCAATAGGAGCGCCCGTCAGATCACAGCGGAGGGATAGAGAGATGTGCCATTAGTTTTATTCAGTTTTATCCGATATCGATAATGTAGGCATACGATGATATAACTTGGCAATTGAGTGTATAAAAATTACAATAATTATGTTTAAGTAATATTGTTATTTGCTTATGCATTAATTTAATGTTTTTAACGCCACTAAAATAAACATCTATCATTACAAATTATCTATCCATGTGGACTTATACTATGTTATAGTAATTAGTGTGTAGTAAGTATTACTAAGTATATCTGTATATAGTTGTCCAAGTGTCACCCAAGGAGCTGGCTGAAAGTCATTGTGCTGAGCCAGTGTCCGATTCGCAACTGCCATAATAATATATGACACACTCTATCCTTCGTATTGTCTATTTGTAATAATACAGGGTGGAAAGTTGAGACGGGGCAGCAATACGGAGTTAAGACACTAACTTTAGTTAAAATGTTCAGTTTTTAGTTGTCTCCACACTGTTTTAAATTTTCTATTCGTATTCGTAAAAAAACAACATGCGAAAGTTTCACTTTGCAAATGAGTACCCTACGAACTGTACGGAAAAAGTTTTCTTTGATTTGTGGGTGTTCTAGTACTCTAACCTTAGTTGGTCTCAAAGAGTGTTTAATCCTTGATATAGAAATGGAACCAATTGCCAATTTAATAAAAGTCAAATCTGTCGATTTTCTCGCTGATCGACATTCAAAATATATATATAAGATGCAGCTAAATTCATATTAAATAACTCGCGTCTTTAATAGAGTTTAGCTCGACATGTCTCGGGCTAATTCGTAGCTCTTTTTCCTAGGAGTAACGCGACTCGGCGGCTGCTCGAGCAGAGCGGTGGCGCGCAGTGCGTGTGTTGCGGCAGCCGCCGAGTCGCGTTGCTCCTAGGAAGAAGGGCTACGGATTATCTCGAAACATGTCGAGCTAGTTTTATGTTCAAAATGCAGCTACATTACAAATATTTTTTTGCTTCTTAGTGTAGTAATAGCGTTATCAAACTCAAACTCACAACATTTATTGACATAAAAACTCACTACATCACAACAAAGACACAGTAAAAACATAAATAGAAGACGAGAGAAAAATTAGAGACGTTGTGCTGCAGTTTGGAGCCAAAAGGACTCAGCTCAGCATTTTGACGTAAGACGCCGGAGGGAGCATGTGCCGTAGCCCTGTAACCAGAGCTGCAGCGCTGGTTTTCAGCTGAACCCAGGTGAGTGTGCATCTAGTAACCGAACACGTAATTATTGCGGGAAAAGAAAAACAATATTTTATATATATATAAGCCATCCAATAAAGAGTTTTTTATTAATAATTGGCCCTCTGGTCAAAATTTAATTAGCAAGAAAAAGCAATATTCACAAGACTCTAGCTTTCAAATACAAACAAATATTACTTACAAATCGCTTTTTTAACATGTTTTATGTAATAACGTAATGTATGTATGTATGTATCATCATCATCATCATCATCCCAGCCTATATACGTCCCAATGCTGGGCACAGGCCTCCTCTAAGAACAAGAGGCCTTGGGCCATAGTTCCCACGTGGGCCCAGTGCGGATTCGGAACTTCACACGCACCATTGAATTGCTTCGCAGGTTTGTGCAGGTTTCCGCACGATGTTTTTCTTCACCGCAAAGCTCGTGGTAAATTTCAAATGTAATTCCGCACATGAATTTCGAAAAACTCAGAGGTGCGAGCCGGGGTTTGAACCCACGACCCTCTGTTTAAGAGGCGATAGGTCAAACCACTAGGCCACCACGGCTCTCATGTATGTATGTAAACTCTTTATTGTACAAAAAAATAAACAAAACACAATTGACAAAGTTGAGATACTTCTACAAAGGCGGACTTATCCCTTTTCAAACCTGTAACTATGTAATAATAATTGCAATTGCGTAACTATGTCTAAAATTGGCGTCAAACTTATAACGCCCTTCTCTTTGCGTCGGGGGTAAGTACAAATGAAGGGTCCACGGAAAGAACATGCCGTCACTTTTTTTTTAATTGAGATTTTAGTCTCAAAATGAAGAGCTCGCAAAGTACTATGACATGATTTACCATTGAATTAAATAATCTGAAAATAATATAAAATATTTTTTTTTTACTTTTAAATAAATGGTAACCATAGTAATTGTTCGTTATGTCTAAATTTAAAACCGTTATAACTCAAAAGTTGCTTAGGTGACTTAGACACGTTCTTTCCGTGGACCCTTCAAATCATTTATCTACATCGATATCATTATTATCGGCAACCACCACATCCCTACTCTAGTAATCTCAGCCGGTGGGTACTGCCCGATGACTAAGCTTGTTAATCTACAATTACTCATCCCCTCCCCAATCCCCCCTTATTCTTGGGACTCCCACGATATAGACAAAAGAAAAGTTCTTGGGGTGCTAAATATAGGATTGTAGGGCTCAGCAAAGTTGTCGGACTTGCAACAACTACGAAAAGAGCTGCCTCTAACCATTATCTATCTATGTTTATCTTTTATCATTAACCAGGTCCGCCCGGATTGCTACCACCATCTTGCTCCCTAATCCTGCCGTGAAGCAGCAGTGCTTGCACTGTTGTGTTTCGGCGTGGAGAGTAAGACAGCCGGTGAAATTACTGGCACTTAAGGTATCCCATCTTAGGCCTTTAGGTTGGCAACGCATCTGCAATACCCCTGGTGTTGCAGGTGTTTATGGGCAGTGGTGATCTCTTACCTTCAGGAGACCCACTTGCTCGTTTGCCATCCAGTCGAATAAAAATAAAAAATAATAACCAGCAGTAAAATGCCCTTGTGAATTTCCAAAAAAAGTGGTTTACTTTAATGTTGAATAAAGAAGGTCCGTGCTAAGTTTCATGTCTCTAATACTAGGGGTTGAGATTTCGGGAGTTTATCCCGATTCGAAGGGGATATCGGGGTACAAAGTAGCCTGTGTGTTATTCCAGAGAAGCTGTTATCTGCATACCAAATTTCATTCAAATTCGTTTACCTGTTTTAGATGACTTTATTATTTAAATAGATGGCGAAAATAAAAAAAACCTATTAGTTAGTAAAAAAATAGGAGTATAATTTTATGTGTGGGTAAGTATACATTATATCAAAAGGGCAAAAGTTAGTGATCATTTAAATCATTATTCATTAAGTAGCGTGCATGATGGTTTGATGTGATGACCCAGATCATGATTTAATGGCGCGAAATTGCTCGATCACATCGCATCACTCAGCCAACCATGGCACGTCACTAATAGGTCTTATTCTTAGCTACGTTGAGTGAAATATAATACTTACTTTATATTACGCCTTAGATATCTTGACAGTTGAGTCATCTTGATAATAGATTAGAATTTTGCATTTGTATAATCGGTGTTTTTTTTATTTGTTAGAATGACCTAACCTAATAAAAAAATAAAACTTGCTAAGAACCTCCGGAAGTATACTATCTTTCACGTAAAAAAACCACATCCAAATCGGTTCATTCGTTTGGGAGCTACGATGCCACAAATAAACAGACACTAACCCCTCCTTTTGCGTCGGGAGCTACATATACCTAGAGATATTCCCAGAAACTATTTTTTGTTTTAGCTAATTTGTAAGGAGAAATGTTAATAATACAGGTAAATAGATAGAATTAGGTACAAAGGCGACACTGCGTGTACAGCTTAGCTATAATTATAGACGTACCTACGCACATCCTGTTAATTAAGTGGCGAACCGCAGATGTGTGACTGATCAAAGGGTAGTGTGTCTTAGTCACTGAACACAGGTTACACAGGAGTGACGGAAACTTTTACACTCCATCTTAAAACCTTCAAGTTACAACTGTGTAATTATTTGATAGATGGATACATTTCAATGTTTCAGCATCTTTATAGTGTAGGTTTTTTTTTAATTTCGAAAAGTCCCTTCATAGTGGATCTCTAGGACCCTCAAGAAACATGCCTGGCCAATTTAAAGTTCTAGCTCGAGTCGTTTCTCGGAGGGACAATGATGAATCGATCAGGACCTGATATTTTATACAGAATAGACTATAGATCTACCTACCTAGAGATTCACCAACCGAAACTTACTACGTTTATCTAATAACTTCAACCTAACAATGTCTTTAATGTCATAATTAGTACAATAGATTAATCAAGTGGAATTAATTAGCTTATTGTTATGCGAAACATAAACCTAACCTAACCTAATTCCCATTATACGTGTTTCATGATATCATGGTATCATGACGTCTTGTTTAACAACTTTGTCATTTGACATTTGGATGAATGGAAAGCTATACAGTGTGTTACCGGCAGCCGGACTTTTTTAAGGTAGGTTAAAGTAACGCATTTCTGTAACCTAACCATAACATTAATTTAATTAATAAACTAAAATTTAGACTTTGTTAACTTTCTAACAAAATTATAATTGTCAGCAGCAATTTACAGCAAAGTTAATTGACAATAAGTGTAAATGGCAGCCGACAGATACTTTGATTATTACTTGTCAATTTACTTTTCTACCTACACTGTTTAAATGGGTTATAAATATTAATATGGGTATATGGGTTATAGCATCACTTCGTCTAAAAAACAACTGGTCTAAGCAGTAATGGTCTAAGTAGCAAGTGGTCTAAAAATTCCTCGAATGTCAGTCGGTCTCCGTTCATCGATAATTCTTTGACCCAAAGTCGACGGATTTCCGCTTCGCGGAGCTCCTATTCCGTGAGGTTGAGGCGCTTCGCGCCTTGACGCAACTGTGACCTATCCTAAGTTTTTTTTTTTCAAATTTCCGACACGTTGCTTTTTAGACCACTTGCTTCTCAGACCAGTTGCTTCTTAAACCACTTGCTACTTATACTCGAGTCCAGAATAAGGCGAACCAACTTGACAGTTCATTACACACAAATGTTGCCACAGTTTCACCAGTGCTGTAATATCGATATTAAAAAAAACTTAATACGAAATAATAATAAAATAAATCTTTTATTTGAAAGATTTGGAAAAAAACCTGTTGAACATGGGTAAGCACGCCGTTCGCCATTTTGTTTTGTTGACGTTTCATATAATGTCTCTATTTAAGAGCGTTTATACCTGCTGAGCTGGCAGCGTTGCATTTTTGTTAGTTTTTCTCGATTATTCCATAAAAATTGAATGAAAATTAAAAATGTGGACTTATAGAACTCTTCTTAATATATAAGTTAATGTGTCTACTCCAATAATTATTCGTGATAGACATTTATATTCTTTAAAAAAGAACAAATGTTTAATAACGGTTTTTAAAGAAAATTAAAGTCTATCACGAATAATTATTGGAGTACCTAGACACTAACTTATATACCTACTAAGAAGAGTTCTATCAGACCACATTTTTAATTTTCATTCAATTTTTATGGAATAATCGAGACAAACTAACAAAAATGCAACGTTGCCTGACAAACGAAGAATGAAGTGACAAACATTTTCATTCCGCGTCTACACAAGGTTATATCCACAATAATTGTATCGACATATCCATATGACTATTTTTTTTGCCTGGTAACATTTTCAGCTGTCAATCTAGTTCGCCTAATTCTAGACTAAAGTATAGACCAGCTGCTTTTTAGACGAAGTGATATAATGCCGTTTAACACTCAAATCGAAGTACCCTCCATTTTGTGCTGCATTCGAATAAATATCCCCGTTGGCGTTACAGCAACTTGGAAAGTGAAGACGTAGCCAATATTATTCCACACGGAATGTAGCTTTGATATTGGCGCATTGCAGCGTTCTTATCTGTCTAGTTTTCCTGAAAATCTAACAATTTGTTGTAAAATAAAGCTACTAAAAAGAAAACAGTGTAAGGGAAATGTCCTAGAGTTTGACATGATCTTAATAGGTGCCTGCTGGTTATAGCTAACGGGACAGTGACCAGCACTCGGACGTCTCTCTTATTCCATATTATATGAAATTAATGTTTTCATGTAGTGCAGCGTAGGACGTCCACCAACGAGATGGAAGGATGACCTGGTTAAAGCCGCGGGTTCACGGTGGATGCAGGCCGCTTCCAACCGAAGCAACTGGAGGTCTATGGGGGAGGCCTATGTCCAACAGTGGACGTCCTACGGCTGAGATGATGAATGTTTTCATGTGTTAGTGTATTCAATCAGTGATGTAATTTTCAATATACTAAATTGACAGGACATTAATAAAAGTACAGCCAGAGGTTTAGCTTAAAAAAATAACAAATTTGAAAGGCCCCCGTACCAAGAAAATTTTTGCCCTCGTACCATGAGACAGCGATAATGTTTATGGGCGGTGGTGATCTCTTACCATCAGGAGACCCACTTGCTCGTTTGTCATCCAGTCCAATAAAAAAAATGATCGATGTTATAAAAATACAAGTTTTTTCAGAATCGAGAGTAGAATCTATTGCAGTATACTTTAAAGCAAGTTGTATTTTTTTTTTTAAATGCTATACCCGGGTGGTGTCGGGTTAGAATTACACCTCTCCATTTCTTGCGTAGATGTCGTAAGAGGCGACTGAGGATATAGGTTAAGGTATACCGTAGGCCGTACTACCGTAAGAAGCCGTGGTGGCCTAGTGGTTTGACCTATCGCCTCTCAAGCAGAGGGTCATGGGTTCGAACCTCGGCTCGCACCTCTGAGTATTTCGAAATTCATGTGCGGAATTACATTTGAAATTTACCTCGAGCTTTGCGGTGAAGGAAAACATCGTGAGGAAACCTGCACAAACCTGCGAAGCGATTCAATGGTGCGTGCGAAGTTCCCAATCCGCATTGGGCCCGCGTGGGAACTATGGCCCAAGCCCTCTTGATCTGAGAGGAGGCCTGTGCCCAGCAGTGGGACGCATATAGGCTGGGATGATGATACCGTAGGCGACAGGCTAGCAACCTGTCACTATCCGTTTTTGTCAAACTTAAAACCTAAAATTGCTAAAAGTGGCTCCGAAGCAGTAACATTTCGTGTGCTCTGCCTACCCCATTTGGGAATACAGTCGCGATGTTTGTGTGTGTACAAGTGCTATATAGGCCAATTATTTAAATGTCTTGAAGAGGTTGAATATTTACAAATAATTAGATTTTATTTTTTATTTTTATTAACTTTCAAAACTTTGCTAACAATGTTGCTCTTTTCTAATTATCTATCTAATTTTCTGACAGTTTAGATGTTCTTCTAAAAACAACAAAGCGCAACTGACAAGTTTCGTGCGAATTTCAAAAGTCGAGTTAGAATTACGGACTCAGTAAAACGTACACGAATATTTTTGACAAAGCAAAAGTATAAAATTATGCGTCAAACTAACTTAAATAAAATAGGGGTTCCTAGTTGACTATACGTAACCCTAAAAAGACTATTGAGGTGTCTGAGATACCATATTTATGATTATGAGTGCGTTACCTACTAGAAATTTCTCGCTCGCTCGCTCTGTCTACAGTTAAAACAGCGAGGGTTTTAGTCATGCTAAATAATTGTACAGAAGTCCTGGCAAGCTGTGAGTTGGCAACATCAAAGTCCGAGAGGCAGGTAACACTCGACGCGTCGATATGAACTCGACGACTAGACAACTTGATGGAGCGAAGATTTAGAAAACTGCGCTGGATGTGGCTGTCATGTGAATTATTCCGATTTTTTATTTTTTTTATCAAAAGAACCAGTACTATTTAGGTATTTTATTTTTAATAGCCTGTTGCCCGCGACGCCGTCTGCGTAGAATTCGTTTATCGCTATCCCGTGGGAACTATGCAATTTTCCGGGATAAAAACTATCCCATGTCCTTTCCTGGGACTCAAACTATCTGTATACCGAATTTCATCTAAATCGTTGAAGCGGTTTCGACGTGATGAGGTAACAAACAAACAGACTTATAAATTTATAGATTTAGTGGGATTTTACGCTCCCGTGGGTTCGTTCAAGTATTACGTAAGCAGAATTTTAATAGTTTTTGACTTCCCCTTCCCGTTGTCAGCAAAATTAATTAATTAATTAATTACTAGCACTTGAGGTATCCCATCTCAGCCCTCTAGGTTGGCAACGCATCTGCAAAACCCCTGGTGTTGTAGATGTTTATGGGCGGTGATGATCTCTTACCATCTGGAGACCCACTTGCTCGTTTGCCATCCAGTCGAATAAAAAAAATAAAAAATTAAAAATAAGCAAAATACAAGCAATTTTAAGAACCATAAAGTATTTTTACGTACATTTTACATTTCATAATTCATTCTTTCCTATCTGTGTATTTATGTAGCAATAATTTTTTTACTAATGTTTCTAACGTTTATCACCAGCCAGGCCCTCCCTCCAAAGAAACAAATTTTGTGACTTTCATGAAAGAAAAATAGTTTACTTAGTCACTTTTAACCGTTCATCTACTCAAATCTACTGCGCTCACGCTATTCCCGATACCACGCTTACCAACACCTCTTCCATTATTTCTTTATCTTGCACCACGCTGCAATATCTGCAGCCTGCAGTTTTGGCCGCTCCGTCAAGTGGCTTGGCAGCGGCCCAGGCTGCGCGTCCATTACCGGCTCTTAGTAAGATAAAGATTTGTTATTGTTTATTTATAGCGCAATGTAGGTGTAAATGGCGTGAGCGACATTTTATAGTGAGTAGAAGTTGACTAATCAAAAATAACACTATGTCACGGCTACAACGTCGTCTACATATCTGTTCTTCTTCGGTCGCTTCGCTACACCAGGGATCCACAGACCGCGGCCCGCTGTAGATGTAGTGCAGCACGCCAAAGACGTAATAAGAATAGTGAAAACCTAGCGAATTACAACGTTGAATTATTTAGCTACTGTAACAACAAATCAAAAAAACAAAATAAAATACATAATTGTAATTATTTGTAAAGTTTTATTTTATTTTGTTTTGAAAAAAATACATTTTCCAAGTTTCTCGCGGCGCATTCTTCTTGGCAATGGTGGTCTTACCGGAAGCGCTGGTAATTTAAAAAAGTGATAATAAATGTAAAAGAGCCCTGTGTGCTTTGTACTTGCAGAATAAACGTTAGGATTTTTTTATTATTTAAAAAAAAACTTGTAATTATATATTTTATGTAATTCTCGTAGTAGGTACCTATGAGAATTCTAAATTAACATTGCTTATTATTATTATTTATTTACTTTATCGTGAAACCAGATTAATTGACAATGTAGATAGTTACAGGGTTGTTTTACTAAAACTATTGTATGTCCTGACAAGGTGTCATGTTTTAACTTGAAATAAAATTATCACACCTTAATGTACACACACACATACACACACACACATCACGCCTGTATTCCCAAATGGGGTAGGTATAGAGCACACAAAACGTTACCGCTTCGGAGCCACTTTTAGCTATTTAATGTTTTAAGTTTGCTAAAAACGGTACAATAGTGACAGATCGATAGCCTGTCACCTACGGTATTCCTTAACCTATATATATATCCTTAGTCGTCTCTTACGACATCCACGAAAGAAATGGAGAGGTGTAATTCTAACACGACACCACACGACACTTAATGTAATCATTAAATAAGAATGAATACCATCAGTGACCATCAGTGGTGTAGTGGTATAGCACGCGGTACGGATTACCGAGGACCTGGGTTCGATTCTCAGTGATGGTCTTATTTTTCTGTTTTTTCTGTGCATCTATATTTCAGTTTGTATTTTCAATTTAGGTTTTACGGGATGACCGTAAAAGTAAAAATTTGGAATTGAAATAAAAAATTCAAAAAGATTCCAAAAAACCAATCTTAACAATGAATACCTTATTAAATAAACATTTTGTTCATAATCTAGTGTGTCCTATACATCGGAAGCTCGCGCTTGCGCTTGCGCGGACCACCGGCGCGGCGCATTAGCATAAAAATGCAACGACACGCGCAGGTTAACTAACACGCGCTTAATTGCGCGCGCGCAGAACTGAGTGCGGGCGCTAAATAATGGGTTAGGACAGCAATTAAACCTGCGAAAGTGGTTTAACCGCACACGTATGGGTTTGATGAAATAACATTTTTTTTGAGTTTCAGTTCTAAGTATGGAAAACCCCCAAAATTTATTGTTTATTTTTTTATTTTTGTGTGAAAATCTAAATGCGGTTCACAGACTACATCTACTTACCAAGTTTCAACAGTATAGTTCTTATAGTTTCGGAAAAAAGTGGCTGTGACATACGAACGGACAGACAGACAGACAGACATGACGAATCCATAAGGGTTCCGTTTTTGCCATTTGGCTACGGAACCCTAATAAAAAAATCGAAATATATATAATTATAAACAATGTAGGTAGTAGTCAAAATAATTATTTAAAAAATATACAACAAACAATTTTCGGAGAAATGATGATTATGATTACAAAGCGGTATTATTATAAATAATCGAATAAAAAAATTGTATATGAGCCAATATGGACCCTGGAACGACCTATATAATGTAGGTATGATTCACTTAAACTTGTGTTTTCATTTCCTCCGAAATTTATGACTTTCTTAGCCAAGATGGGTAGAGTAAATGGCAATTTATCTAAAGCCCATAAAAAAAATCTTTATCTACACTATCGCTAACAAAAAACAAACTATACCTTTTAAAAGTTCAAAAGCAATGTTCCAAGATCGTCTTATCTGTATACGGCGCGCGCGCAGCGCTGTCGCCACTTTTGCTTTTAATTAGTCGCAATAAATTGTTTCTTTTTATACATTTAATGTGAAATACTTGTAGATTGTTTTAATTTCATTGTTGTTTCAATGGACGAAAGTTTTTTTATGAGTTTAATGATGGATGATTGTTTAATGATTCGCAGTTAATTAGTAACATCGTAATAATACTAAGAAACGTGGACCTTGACTGCTGCACTACTCCACAAATGCAAGGTGGCTCAGCGAGCTATGGAGAGAGCCATGAGGGGTTTCTTTGAAGGGTAAAATCCGAAATCACATTATCCGACAAAGAACGAAAGTCACCGACGTTGATCAGAGAATTAGTTCGCTGAAGTAGCGTTGGGCTGGCCAAGTCTGTCGCAGTACCGATGTACGGTGGAGCAGACGAGTCCTCGAATGGAGGCCACGGACGGGAAAGCGTAGTGTAGGGTGTCCTGAGGCACGTGGGCGGACGACCTTAAGAGGGTCGCTGGCGGCGGATGGATGCGAGGGGCTGAAGACAGAGTGTTGTGGCGCGCCATGGCAGAGGCCTATGACCAGCAGTGGACTGCTGTAGGCTGATGATGATGATGAATAATACTAGTAGGTAGGCTGTAATTAAAAACCTCTGCTGAGAAGAATAGAAACTCAACGAGGATGATATGTATACATACAAGTATTTAACTTTAAGTACTAGGTACTAATACATTATAAAAGCGAAAGTTTGTGAGTAGGTAGATTTGTGTATGTTATTTTACGCAAAAACGGCTGGACGTGTTTAGATGACATTTTATATGAAGATAGCAGGATCTGAGGAATAACACTTAGGATACTTTTTATTTCAATAATAATATGTTATATTCCTACGATTGTTGGTGAACCTTAATAAAGAAAAAAAAACTACGAATTCGAATAGTTTTGCACGAATGTTTTTTATACACTGTAAATGTAAAACGTGTATTAAAATCACAATGTAAATTACGGGAATTCTCGTGGGAATTTACGTAAATCCCGGAATTTCAATTCAAATGCTAAATTTTTATTTTTCTCGCGAGTAATAAGAGAAACCGTGGGTAATCTCTAGTAAACAATAAAATTGACATTTCACGTAACATAGCTTTGGTACCTAATTAGTCACTTCGTTAATAGACGACCCGAATAGCACTGTCAATAATTATAACTGTCAAGCCCAGCTGACAGTTGACAGCTCGTTTGTCTCACACAAACCAGTTCGTTCAAATCACGCCCCACCTCCTTGACGCGTTGCCAAATACTCGAGCAAACGGGCCCGCCAATCACAGCGCGAGTTCCCAACGGCCTAGATTGCGCCAGCCAATGGGAGCCGGCCAAGCCTGCGCGTAGGCACGATCTCGTTTTAAAATTCGTTGATTATACTAATTATTGTTTTGTTTGGCAACGATTCACTGTGATACTTTGATGATGAAAAATATGAACGGTCTTTATGTATATTTAGTTTTTTGACGAATTAAAAATTAAATAGCCAGTGAGATGGAATTTAGTTTCAACGTTAGTGGTTTTATTATAGTATAAGTTATTAGCAATTTATTTTCATGTTGCTCGTGTTAATTTTTGGGTCCATTTTAAAATATATTTGCTTGAGGTGACATCACGAGAGCAGCAGGGCTACCTACTACGAAACGCGAAACTCGAAGTTCGTATCGTATACTATTTAATACGAGAGGGAGAGGGACGGTATGATACGAACTTCGAGTTTCGAGTTTCGTAGTAGCCCTGCTGACAACACTTGCATCCACGAGTTATCGTTCATGTGGCGTTCTAAGGGGGAGGCCTTTGTTCAACAGTAGACGTGTTCCGACTGATGATGATGGTGATGATGATGGTGACCGTATTTCCTGATAATAAGATAGTTATTGAATTGATTTCATTGACCTTAGTGACCGCGGCCGCAAATATTGGCGACCGCAAACAGTTTGTCGCTGTATCTACATATAGATACCTATACCTAATCTAATGGATACCCATTATAGTATAGGTACTAAGCTACACTACACTAAGCATTCCAAGCATTTGGCGGATTGGCTTTTTGGATCTTCACCTGCCGGTTTTTGGTAAAAAAGGGCCAAGTGCGTATCTTGCCACGCGCAGTGCAGGGTTCCGTAGTAAGATGCATAGTAGTAATACTAAATAAAGACAGCAAGAAAATGTTCAAGATTCGCACATTCATATAACATACCGTGTGGGGCCTTTAACAAGAGCAAATTATTAAAACATAAAAAATTAAATAATACATCGATTCGTCAAAGTAGACTTTTAAAACTAATGAAAAAAAAACTTTATTGCCACAACTTAAAATTACATAAAGAAAGAAAGAAAGAAAGAAATAATTAATTTGCTCGAATACGGTTACATACAGATTTTATAAATTATATTAGGCCATGCGTACTCAACCTGCAAGCAGGTGTGCAAATAAATAAAAAATAATAAAAAAAATACACATTGTTAAAAAAATATAAAAATGTGGGAGAAAAATAGAAAGTTGGGACAATGGGTCCCCAGTCTCAGTTTATTTATATTTGTATTACGCTTTAAAGGTTTTCGAAGAAGCAATGTAAAGCTATTTTTTATGTTTTACCGTGACAGGAGACGTTCATTGGGGTCCACATCGGCTCGCATATTTGAAAGTCCGAATCTAATGTTTGTCAGAACGATCATTTGTCATAACTCTTCTTTCTCTGAATCCAATGATGGTTTTAGAATTCTTATAAAATAAACCTAACCTAACCTATAGTTTTCTATAGGATGAACATTTAAATTTGTTAAGTAGAACTACCGATATTGGTATACAGACTAGGCCAACTACGATCCTATAACTATATATCCTATAACTACCACCACACCAATGCAGTTCATATAACGTAACAATTCGGTCGACCACACTGCCATCTCGCGGTTGCGGTCCGTTGGATCTCAAATCAACATAATAAATAGCCAAACATTACATACCTAAACGTACGTATTCATTGGCCACAAAGGAACCATTTCACAGTGAACGTCATAGTGACATCGCATTAATTAACGAGGAAAGTCGTAATGACTTTTCCTTTAAAAAGTTTCCATGGTAGCCCATGAATTAAATTCCTTGACTGTACCAAGATAATTAGGTTTTTCGGTTATGGAACTTTGTGTACCCGATCGAAGGAGGGTTAGGTTTTCCTAGCGTATAATGTATAATAAAATTGTATTTGGTCCTCCCTGGCCAGGCCTGGCATCTGGCTGATTGGTTTCGACATTATGAGTTTTTTTTATAAAAGATAGGCTTATGAGTTACCAATAGATTCTTCAAAACTGTCAGAGTAACATTATATAAACATTTCAATATTAATTGCTGAGCTAGGACCGTTTCGGGACTTCGCAAAAACTTGCTTTTATTTTTATTTTATTTTGTCTTAACTTGTACACTTACTTACCTACTTCAAAACTGTTTTTACGATTAGCGGATAAATAGTTATTTTTCTTATTCTTATAAAATGGCGTGCACGGAATAAAAATATTTTCATTCTTCTTTCTAATTCCAAATGTATATATATACAAGTTATAGTTAGTTTTATTAGTAACACTTTTAAGCTACATATTTTACAGCAGGGCTACTACGAAACTCGAAACTCGAAGTTCGTATCGTACCGTCCCTCTCGCTCTCGTATTAAATAGTATAAGTGTCAGAGGGACCGCACGACATGAACTTCGAGTTTTGAGTTTCGTAGTAGCCCTGCAGGAACGTCAAAAAAAATATTAATGCGAAATAAATAAAAAATTGACTAGTACCTAGTCTAGAACTCTGTTAAGTGACTTAAATTTGAACAGACCCATTACTGGGTATTTTAGGGCTGGTTGCGATTCTGAATGGGACCTGACTATTGAAGTTTAAGTTTCTTATTAAAGTTCCAGACAATACTTGTTTTAAGTTTTTTTATGTAGTCAGGTTCTTGATTTTTTCATGCATAGGTAAATAGTAACTACCAACAATGCAAAGAAGAATGCGCAACAAAAAACTTGGCAAAAAGTCATTTTATCGCAAGAAAACAAACTAACTACAAAACATGACAAATGAAATGGCTGACGCAAAACTTTCAACCACTGTCTGGAATTAAATTAAATTGCGTCATTCCAGCTATCCGTCATACATCGCGTAATAAAATACCCGAAATCGCAAAATTAACTCGTTTACCAACATTGCCGTGCCCAAATGACCTTTATTAAAATAGTGATAAGGTCCACACTATTGTCACGGGTGTTGCCAGCTACAGTAATGAATTTATGCTGCATCGGAGCTATGTGGGATGAAACAAACTCTTTGTGTAAACCAGCCCCTACGCGCCAGAGAGGTTGACAAAGTCATTTGGATATAAATTGGCGATTTTACTTAAACTTAAACCTCTTTCTTGTATAGTAAAATTAAATGGTTCATTTTAACACAAAAAGTTAAACAACCGTATTAATTAGTGTCAAAATTAATAAACTTATCATCCCTCAAATCAGATTTAACGTTCTAAATAAGTAGTCCTTAAGCTGGGTTCAGACTAGCAAAAAAAATTCGAGCAATGCAATACATGGCGAGGCCGTAAAGTTTGAGTGGTCAATCGAGCGCCGCAATTTAATGCGATTCGCACGATTTTTCTTCCAGGTCTAAACTAGGCTTTAGAAAATAAGTTATTTTAGGTAGGTATTAAAAAACAGATACTCACACAAGTAAATATAAAGAAAAGTAACATTTGACAGCTAAGAAATCCTCGGATGTTTTTTGTGATCATAAAATAGGTACAAGATGATCATTTTATAACTGAAAACCTAAAAGTAGCTAGTAGTTCAGAATCGAGAATGGAATCGATTTAGATATATTATAATTGAAAGCAGAGGCCATATGCCTAACGTTTCTGATGCTCGCGATCGCAATCAAATGACAGATTTCGCATACAAAAGCTGTCATTTGATTGCGATCGCGAGTGTCAGAAACGTTAGGTTAGGCCAATAGGCAATACGGCCTCTGGTTTTGTGTGTTTTTAAATCTTTTTTTTACTCAGCCTTCTCAGAAATGTTACGAATACAGCATTTACTAATAACTATACTATTAATTAAGATAATTTGATACTAGCTGTTAGAAATTAAGAAGAAAAAAAACACATGAATATTTTTTGAAATAATTAAGTGAAAATAGAGTGATTTATTTTTTCAATGTATTACTTATCTGTATTCGGGTTTATATAGCCCGAAACCACGCGTCTTTTCCTTCATTGAAAGTTCAACCCTCGCTACGTGGGATCCTAATTGCCTGATGCGTTACATTCCTAGCGCGCCGAGCAGTGTTATTCATTAAGCCTAGCAAGTGAAGGGTTAATTATATTGAAGTAGCGGAGATTTTTGGGGAAAACTAATTAGGATTGCTCTCATTATTGATCCCCATACAGCTTTGATACGTGAATTGAAAAAGTATCTGAATAATTATCGTTTTGTTCGGATCAATGGATATGCTAATAAACTCATCACCAGCCGGAAGACGTCCATTCCTGAACAGAGACCTTCCCCTTAGAACGCCACAATGAACAACTACTCGCCACTTGCATCCACCGGTTGCTGATGACTCGCGATGTCGTCAGTCTACAATACAATACAATACAAAAACTCTTTATTGTACACCAGACATAGTAAGCGATACAGAAAACAGATACACAGAGAAACAATTACAAGGTGAGCAATAGGCAGCCATATCGCTTAAGAGCGATCTCTTCCAGGCAACCAGGGGCAGGGGCAGGGAGTCTAGTGGGATAACTGCCAACGCTTCGTCTACCGGTTTGTGGTCGCCACTCAAGGAATTTCTCCTCCAAAGATTATCAGCTTTTTAAGCGATATGGCCCGTCCATAGCCACGTCAACTTGCATATTCTTCGAGCTACTATTTTGTAGTAATGAATCGTGATCGCTGGGAAAACTAGCAAGTTGAAGAGGCAGTGGTCTTGCCATATCTACAGAAGAACCGACAACCGTTGGATTAACCGAGTTCTTGGAGTGGAGACGGCGTTTCGTAACTGTACAGTAGGTACTGCAGCTCTCCGGCCAGATAGAGTGGCGATCTGCAAAAGACTGCTGGTAGAAGCTGAGGTCTTATTATCCAACACACTTGGAATCACAATCTTCTTACAAGCTTTTATTACAAGCTTTTTACAAGCTTTTATTTATGTAGTTTCCCCTGTCCCGACCCGATGTTTGTCTTATTTGTAATTGTAATTGTTTGTGTTGATCCACTTCGCGGTTAGCGAATGAGCTGAAATTTTGCATACTTGTGTCAATTGCGTGATAATACAATAATCTGGCAATGACATCCTGGTAGTCTGGCCAGGATCGTCTCCGCAGGACGGGTCTCTTCAACGGTTAATGCCATCGCCTTGAAATTTGGTATGCAATTGGGTGACAATGCAAGTACAGTCAACAAAAAAAGCTTTTATTAATAGTACATTGTGTTTAAGGCGGTAAATAAGGATTACGAACGAGAGTCTATTAGAAGCCCGGTCGAATGAGTCGATGTTCTTCTAGTACCGCCCGTGCGACATACAATCATCACATTTGCGATAACATTGTAGGAAAAACTAATATTTAAAAAAAATTCGATACCGCTGATGATGGCGTGCGTGTGCACCGCGCGCACGCAGCACACCATGCAGTAACAAACTCATTTACCAACCTTGGCTAGCATGAAAATTAGTCAATGACTCATTTACCGACCACGGGTTTCATGACAAGCACATTAAGGTCGAGGTTTTATTTGGGGAGTTGCAACCATGGTTGGTTTTGCAGGTGGTAGGACCTTGCAGGGTCCGCCCGATTGCTACCACCATCTTACTCGCTAATCTGCCGTGAAGCAGCAGTGCTTGCACTGTTGTGTTTCGGCGAGAGTAAGACAGCCGGTGAAATTCTGGCACTTGAGTATCCCATTAGGCCTCTGCAACGCATCTGCAATACCCCTGGTGTTGCAGATGTTATGGGCGGTGGTGATCTCTTACCATCAGGCATTGCTCTGCGAGCTGGATGCGTCGGGCTGAGGACAGGGCAATGGCGCTCTTTGTCAGAGGCTAAATCCAGGGATATACTAGGGGACAAATTCGCCTGACGTCGCTACGGATATAAGTCGCACGACTTCGCCTGACGTCGCTACGGATATAAGTCGCACGACTTCGCCTGACGTCGCTACGGATATAAGTCGCACGACTTCGCCTGACGTCGCTACGGATATAAGTCGCACGACTTCGCCTGACGTCGCTACCGACATAAGTCGCGCGATGTTGCCAGACGTGTCAGGCGAAATCGGCCGGCATCGCTTGACATGTCGCCGACACGTCGTGGCACATTTGTACCTAAGTGTATCCTTGTTTGTATGTATGTCCAGCGGTGTTAAGGCTGATGATGATTTAAAAAAAAGTATGGATGAAATGATCAGGATTTAGCAAACGTGACAATGACGTAGTAATCCGTGCGCTATCATCACTATCAGCTGGGGGTGCCAGGGTCGATGCACCCCGCAAGCAAATACGGGGTATATGGGGTGTGAGGGGATCGTTGAGCTTGAACACGGTCTGTTTATTAATTGATATTGCGTGGGCAGTTAGCTATTTTATTCATCTATCATTATAATAACAGCCGTAGGACGTTTACTATTTTTTTTTATTCGACTGGATGGAAAACGAGCAAGTGGGTCTCCTGATGGTAAGAGATCGCCCCCGCCCATAAACATCTGCAACACCAGGGGTATTGCAGATGCGTTGCCAACCTAGAGGCCTAAGATGGGATACCTCAAGTGCCAGTAATTTCACCGGCTGTCTTACTCTCCACGCCGAAACACAACAGTGCAAGCACTGCTGCTTCACGGCAGGATTAGCGAGCAAGATGCTGATGATGACTATCGAGATGATGATGATGATTATCCCACTAATATTATAAGTCTGTTTATTTGTTTGTTAAGTCATTATCACGTCTAAACAAATATGTTGTTCTTGTTTGTCTATTTTAATTTTGTTTTTTCTCTTTCACCGTCTTTCGACTGGGGCAAAGGAACTGGCTCATGCTACGTATGTATTATAACGTGTGGGCTCCATAGAAAACCAGCGTTGCTGTACATTGCGTGTGGCAACAGTTGCTGAGTGGAGTCCTTTTTGGTGACACGACCACGTAACTTAGTCTTTATTGTTAGTTTTAGGGGCTGTTTCACCATCCATTGATTAGCGTTAACCGACGGTTAAATGTGATGCCGTCTCCGTCTATTCGAACAAAACAAATAGAGACGGCATCACACCTAACCGCCAGTTAACACTAATCAATGGATGGTGAAACAGCCCCTTAGTCTTTTAGTCTTATTACTGTACGGTGGTGGCACTGCTGGCACCAAATAAATATTTATTTATTTCTTTCTTTCTAAACCGCTGAACAGGTGACATTCAGAATACAGATACTTTGAGTCCCGGGGCAGGACATAGGATAGTTTTTATCCTAGAAATGTCGCTGTGCCCATGCAGGGCGTCACTGAATTATACAGCTGCTATGTGTAAATGTGAATTGCAATAAATAAATGATAGCGATAAACGAATTCTACGCAAACGAAGTCAGCTCTTAATAAAAAATATATTCTTAAAATCCATTTTTGTCAGACATTTTTATACAAATGTCAAATAAAAACTAATATAAACTTCTGCGAAGACATTAATCGCTTCAACTCTCAACACGACGGACCGATTCCACTAAAAACTCATGTAGTGCCACAGACAGGGTTCCATGTGACATTATTCGTCTATTCAAAACTACTCTTTAAATACGAAGAATAAGGTTCAACTTGGACTATACAAAAAGTGTAATTTTGGATTGTGCAACGGTGAAAATTGAATGTTGTCTCTAATATAATGTAATTCCTGAAAACTGAAGGGCGATTAGACGATGTAAAGTGATGAGTTAGAAGTTTGTGTTCTTAATACATTAAGTCTTAACATGAAGTTTAGTATTATGAACGTTTTCTAGCGACTTTTGGTTTATTTTTAACCGACACCAAAGAGAAGAGATTCTCAATTCAACAACTTTTTTGTGCCTAGCCATAAACGCCTTCGGTGCAAATGAAGCGATATATTCTTTTCCAAAATAAAAAATATAGTTAGATATACTGAGCGGCAAAATATCAGCCCATGCAATATTTAATAGGTAATACGTATGGGTGGACCATATTTTTGCCCCTGTGTATCATAAAATCATATTTTAGGAGTCGGTTAATGTTGATGTTATTTTATTTACGCATGCCATACATAACCAAATCCGAAATAGACCCCCGACTGACCCTTCAACAGCCGGAACCATTGGAAATTTTGTAGGACACTATTATCTCACCCAATAATAAATATTTTAAGTTACCTAATTCACAGCATTTCAGACTGCTAAGTAGATTTATTTTTTACATGAAAGTTTTTATTTTAGACACGTTTCTTTGACGCACTTTAGCTATGATTTCAAATAAAAAAAACCGCATTCAAATCGGTCCACCCGTTGAAGAGTTACGGTGCCACAAACAGACACACATAGCGGTCCAACCTATAGCACTCCTCTTCTTGTGTCGAGGGTTAAAAACAAAATTGAGCATAAAAACCAATTACAAAATACAAATGACAATCTAATTCATCTTCAAGCTAACTTTTTAATAACCTCCAAACCACAATTTTCCAGCCAGTGTTGTCCTGTCATCAAACCAAATTAAAAACAAACCGCATTCAGAGAATCATTTGTATCCGTTATGTTGGTAGCGCCGATTCTGTTTGATGTTAGTGGCATTCGAGATTAATGCCATTCGGCGTTCGAATGTTTGGCATTTTTCTAATGAAAGATTTAAGTTTATTAATTCTTTACAAAGAATCTTATTTATAGTGAAGTTATTAAGCTGTTTGTTTACAAGATCTGTCTTTGTTAATAGTAGTGATTAATAAAATGGGTTTCTTTGTTTGATTTTGAGTGCCAAAGACGTAATACTAACTTTGTTATGCATAGTTGTGCAATACTATCGAGAGAGCTTATTAAAATTTTCCTAATGAGGTTCTGGGAACGAACTTGGGATGATAATTAATGATTTGCTTAGAAAAGGTTCTTGATTTATGACGTTTTTGGAAGTCTGTAACTAAATTTTTTTTCACACCTCTCCTTCAGAAAAGTAACTTTTCCTCCCTGACGAGAGGGAGCAAAGTGCAACTTTTCTGTTCAAGGCTTTTCTAAGTGTTTTATTGCAAATGCCATTTTTTTGAAGTTGATAATTGTAAAGCCACGCCATTTTCTATGATGGTTGTTCTTTAATAATATTAAGAATTATTTTTTTCAAGTTTATTAATGCTCGGTGTGAAAAGTTGTATGAGCCACTCGGGAGCAAAATTATTTTTATCTTGGGCGCTAACACTTGAATCCCTCATTACGCTTAGGATTCTACTTTAGAATCCCTCGCTACGCTCAGGATTCTATTGTAGAATCCTTCGCTACATTCTGGATTCAATTTACGCCCTCGCCGTAAATACACCATTTTGCTCCCTTGTGACACAAATAACTATTAATTAACACATATTTAGCGAGGAAGGTTCAATTTTTTTTATGTCTTCTCTTACATATGTGTCATGTTAATGTCACATATAAAATGTATGAATTCTACAATTTGATCTTTCACAACTGTTGCTGGCAACACAAAGATTTGTAAGTTTTAAGGTTGGCAGAACTTTTCTTTTCTTTCCCTTCCGATCGGCCATAACACTGTATGCGTCTACGTCTAGAATAAGACAATTTTCCGTGTTCTATTTTGCTCTTTCATAACTGTAAGTGTTGGTGTTCTATAATAAATCTTCATACCAGTGCAAAGACTTTTCTTGTGAAGAACCAAAAATATAATCTACAGTCCACGCTCCCAACAACAACGACGGTGAATCTATAAGATGTATAATTACGTACGAAAATTTCCGATTTGGCTTCAAATTAAATCATCAGGAAGTCTATCAATGAACTGACCAAACTCATTAAATAAATTTACGATGTAGTTTTCAGGAATTCCCGTAGGAATTTAGAAAAATCCCGGACTTCCAATTTATGCCTGCGAAGCTGCGGTAACTAAAATCAACCAATATAAAAGACGTTTTTCTTTGATTCGTCGTTTTGAAGTTGGCAACACTGCCACCGGATGGGCATGCGCCGGAAGCTAGCAATTAGCGGCGCGCGCACTGGGTCAGACTTGCGCACGCGCAGCACAGGAAGTCTTCAAGATTACAGTCGAATTGATACTGCAATGGCATTTATGTTCTGCTGAGTAGCTTTAGTTGACTAACTTTATCACGTGGCATAAGGCACTTGTCCCACCGCCGACGATGAGCGAGAAGCGAGCAGAGCGAGTAACTAGAAACGAGTGGGCGAGCAGCGAGAAGCGAGTGTTCGAGCACGACGGGCGATTAACTCGCTCGAGCCGGGTGACCAGCTCAGTGTTCGTAGCTTATAGCTCAGCGAGTACGGATTGTCGCTGCGACAAATGATGTAAGAGCGAGTTCTCCCAGTGTGCCAGCGATCTTATTTTTCTGTTTTTTACTGTGTATCTTATATCTTTTGTTCGTTTCTTGAGCGAGAAAATAGTCGATAGCCAATCGTTTCCTCGCCGGCGGTGAGACAACTGCCTAAGTCCCATGCAAACATAAATGCACACAAATACATTTGTATTTATGACTAGCCTGTTACCGGCAACTGCATCTGCGTAGAGCTATCCCGCGGGAACTATGCAATTTTCCGGGATAAAAGTATCCTATGTCCGATTGTCTTTCCCGGGACTCAAACTGTCTGTATAATACCAAATTTCATCTAAATCAGTTCAGCGGTAGACGTGATGAGGTAACAGGAGGATTAGTAGGATAAGGACTGATTTTGATGATGTAGTGAACATAGAAATATCAAATGAAAAATTCAGAGGTCCACATGTTACAGTTGAAAAGACGTGTCATGGGACAGACAGACAGACAGCAGAGTCTTAAAAATAGGACCCTAAAAGTAGACTTTACAAATAGGGTAGATACAGAACCATAAAAATAACCCTAACTAAACCTAGATTTAATATCAATACTGTCTGATTCACGAACCAAAAATACACCGTCAATCGCGTCATTCGAGCCAGCTTCAAAGCGCGGAACCCACGCAAATTGAACTTTATCGCCCGGTTATAAGAATCACATAATTGTCACAGCATCAAAGTGCAATCAAATCAGGTTTGGCGCTAATTCGAACTTTATTCATAGGGGATAAGGGTTAGCGAGTCTGGCGACGATTTGCGGGCAAATTGCTGAGGCCATAACGTGGCGATAAATGTTTGACGGCTAGAGTACGCATTAAGGGAAAGCTAGTTGATTTAAATCCAAACTAATAAATAAATCAAGCAGAGGATTGTGGGTTCAAACCCCGGCTCGCACCTCGCACCTCTGAGTTTTTCGAAATTCATGTGCGGAATTACATTTGAAATTTACCACGAGCTTTACGGCGAAGGAAAGACATCGTGAGGAAACCTGCTCAAACCTGCGAAGCAATTCAACGGCGTGTGTGAAGTTCCCAATCCGCACTGGGCCCGCGTGGGAACTACTGCCCAAGACCTCTTATTCTGAGAGGAGGCCTGTGCCCTGCACTGGGACATATATAGGCTGGAATGATGAATAAATAAATATTTTTTGTCTAACATCTGGTAGCATGGTAAACGGTTGTGTTGTTTGAGGATAAACTCTGGTTGAGTTTGAAACTGTCGCCGTAGTGTGGTGGTGGTGATAGTTGGGTTTCTCTGATTTCTGTGTATATTCTTACAGTGTGGAGGTAGAGAAGCTGCATGAACACATCTGTAGCATAGAAGTAGCAGTTGTATATGGTCGCAGGTGAGAAATAGTAGATTGTACAACAAGAGCATAAAACGAGCCATTTTACCCGAGGAGTTCATATAGCCACCCGAGCCAGTACGGCGAGGGTGGATAGACATTAAGAGGGGAAAATGGATTTAATGCTCGAGTTTTACACTCTGCTTTTCAGTTCGATAGCGAGGAAATGAAATAGAAACAGTGAAACAATTGGGTATTCTAATTGGGTATTCTAAATCGATGCTCTATGTACCTACATATGCATCGTTTACTATTCGTGGCATACTATAAAGAGTATTTGTATTGTATTGTATTAAAAAAAAAAAATCCTTCTTACGTCAACTTCCCCTTAACATCCATTTCGGAACTTCGTCGTATTATTGCGGCGTACGTCATACAGACGACATGAACCAACACTTTGATCTACTTGCCAATCCATAACCAACATTATTACCACCGCTCAAAACTCACTTTCATACAACAACCACCTCATTCCATATCAATTCCATTTTAACTACCATCCTGCTAAGCTTCTTTGAACTTTATTTAACGGTGTTAGAGTTGTTTTTCCTTGTTTAAGTAACAGGTTACTACCGGGTGTATTTGACACAAGGATATAATTGGCATGAAATGGGCTCTCATATAAACTGTTGCTGAATTTAACGACCAATTTAACTTGATCTCTGCCGGATATGACAATGTATACTTCAGAGGGGTCTTGCTATAATGGTTTCGAGTCCAAAGATTTGCCAGTTTTAGTTGAGCCGTGTGAAGTATGACGGCGGATACTTCATAAGGTTCTTGCTTTAATGGTGCTTGATTGATAGTGCCAGTCTGTTGAACCCTGCTAAGTATGAAGCAGGGTAGTAAACAAGGGTCTTGGTGTTTTGGTGTATGAAATACTTCGTCTTTAGTCTTTATCTTCTATGAACATATAAAGCTTATTTGAAAAGCTTCTATAGTTCAGCAAAGATGGTTTTAAAATCTAAGGATTTATTTAAAAATAAAAGGGTTGGGAAATCATTTCCCCCAAATTCGCGTTTTTCCCCAATATGATTTTTACTGAAGCTTAGTTTCACAGTATAACGTTTTTTCCCAATCAGAATCGACACAGAAAAATAAGTAGGTTTAGGTTATATTAAGTAAAGTAAACTTGACTCTAAACCTATCGTTTTAAATTTAGGGATTTATTCTAAATTCCGTAGGGATGTTGGGATAAACAGTAGCCTTTGTGTTGTTCATCTATCTACATACCAAAACACGCACGCACGCACGCACGCACACGCACACACACACACACACACACACACACACACACACACACACACACACACACACACACACACACACACACACACACACACACACACACACACACACACACACACACACACACATTTTCTTCATTAGTAGCATCACCGAATGGACGTCTAATTACACATAAAACGTCGATTCGCGCAATAATTATCGCCGTTAAGACAAATTAACCCCTATTAGATTAAATTCACTTTATTACTTTAACAAATAAAGTCATTAAAATTCAAAACGTCCACATTCAAGCTTTAAACAGCCTTATTGACTGAAACATGGAATTGAAAATCGTAAGTCGAATCAGCTCAATTAATTTCGAATCTGTCTGCGATCTTGTGTCTCCCTCACTCGTTGTCAGAATGCGGATGAGTGAGTGAGATAAAGCAGCTCTTGGGAGCTTAATGAGGATCCTTGCATCCTCTTTGTGATTTGATGGACGCATTAAAAAGTTTTTGTCTTGAATTGGAAAATGAAAGGTAGATTTATTAGGCATTACCTATATGTATTGACTAACCACGTATTTACTAAGTTATTGAGTATAAATAAATGCTGAAGCAGCACGCAAATTCAAGTACCTGCCCAGGTAACTCAGTGGACCTGGAACGGTATTTTTCCACTTATAGAATTGCATATTTTGAGTAATTAAAGGCACTGTTTTGGTACTGAACATTTGGAACAGCTTCTCGTTGTTAAAAATAATATTTATTTCATATTTGTCTAAGTCAAAGTCAAAGTATCTTTATTTGTAAACATAGGTGGTTACAATATACACAAGGTGTTATAGCGTAATTATTGGTATCACTATGTTTCGCCCACAGGCATACAAATGATTTTAAATGTACCTAATGTAAAAATTACAAAATTAAAATCGACAAAAAAAAATAGTTAATACCTACAATACAGTTGAAAAAACAAAACATGTCAAACTATTTAATACAATACGTTATAATTGAATTGTGAGTATAGATTTATCAAGATAGGCCAAATTAATTTTAAATGTCATAATAATGTCAAAAATTTTAAGTGATATGAAGTGATCATCGATTCTATAATATGGCTTCTCCACACACCATTTATACAGTTTAGCTTTGAATTCTAGGAGCTCAAGGTTGATATTAATTTAATGTTGCATATTTCAACAGTTTTCATGTATTCGCATGCATGATATTTTATGTAACTACTTATTCATTTCCAAATAAATATATTCTAGTCTATTCATATTTCAAGCTTTTTGTGATACATATAATCCGGTCTCTAGTTATCATTATTGCTGTGATACCATTGCATGAATTGAATAGGTACACCTCTAAACGTTTTTATAGCCACATCAAGGCAAACTGGTCGTCAGCAGAACAAAATGTCGTAAACAATAACCTCTCAAAGTGACAGGTTTATACTTCTCTTTATGGTTGCCTTATTAAGGACCGATTTAACCCATTACTCCTTCATAAACCGTTCATCATCCTGTTTTGTTGCTATCCCGTACTAGCGTGGGCTGGTGGCATCTTGCGTCTCGTCTGATATGCTTTATGAGATTCCGAAGTGAAGGGAGTGTTTTTGATGTAGGGGTGGGGATGTGTCGATGGAAAATATTGTGTCGTGTTTGCCTACATTTTTTAACCTGTATCGATATATTATTCTTTCTATAATAGATAATTAAGTAGGTTCTCGTAACACCCATAAACATTGCCACCCATTTAAGACCCGCCGTAATATTAAACGTCCGGCTGATGGTGATGTCTTAATCTCGCTAAAGTTTGTTTAAGTATATTATGACGATTTTACATTCATTGAATCAGGCGTTACTTTGCGGAGGTCCATATCAATGAACTAAAATAATTTCCTTGCTCACCCGCGACCTTACGATAGCTAAGCTTATGCAAAATATGCGTGTTCATGCAGTTCCTCCACCTCCACACTATAAGAACACACACAAATCACACAAACCCATCTATCACTACTACCACACTACACTGACGCGTTTCGAACTCAACCAGAGGTTGTGTCACTCTGAAGATGAGCTCTGGTTGATTGATTTTACATTCCTTCAGTTTATTTTTAAAATACGTAGAGATAATGATAAACTGTATTTCCTTAATCTAATACGTTTAAAGGAGCAATTCTTCTATCTATATATATATTTCGGGGATCTCGGAAACGGCTCCAACGATTTCGATGAAATTTAGTATGTAGGGGTTTTCGGGGATGAAAAATTGATCTAGCTTGGTCTTATCTCTGGGAAAACACTTGATACCGAGTTTTAGCCCGAGCAAAGCTCGGTCGCCCAGGTACTAATTGTTAAAATTAGGAAGGTAAGAAAAGAAGTAGAACGTTTGATGTGTATTTAAGTAATTATTTATCTCTCATTTAAGTATGTTTATCCTATGGCTAGTTTCAGCTTGCGTTACTTAGTTTAGGAATAGCACAATAGTTGTCAATTGTTCCACGATTTTTTTATTAATTATAACTTAGTTTAGCTCACTAAGGGCTAAAATATTTCTGATTCATTTAGTGACACTTGTATACAATGTCCACCGCTTAAGGAGGTCTAAGTTCTCTTGCAAAATTGAAAAGGCTTTTTATAACTTCATCGATAACACGCCCCATCACTACTTAACTTAAGTGCTCCGACCACAAACGTTTACATTAAGCAAATCGTTCCCCCTCCAATATCAACTTTATTTCAATGCCTTAAGCGAAACAAATGGTTTCGACAGCCGCAAATATAAATGTGCAAAACGGATTGTGATTTTATTTGATCGTTTGTGAATGTCCCCTGTTCGCCCCTCGGGGTAAATTCCCCGCGGGGGTAAATGTTCACTTGTACCCCGATTCAGGGTTAAATTTCGGTCCAGGGCACGAACATATTAATTCAGAATGCAAGCCTAATTGCTTATGCTAATTGTTTACGCTATGATTTTTTTTATGTGAAAGGATATTTTTGGGACTAGCTACTTAGTGAAGCGTGCTTGACAACTTCCGGTTTAATTGCTCTCCGATATGTAATTAATTGTCAGTTTTAGGGTTGCGTAACTCAAAAAGAAAAAAATGGAACCTTTATAAGATTACTGTCTTGTGCGTCAAGACACTTTTTCTAGGAAGGTGTGAAAGTATCAAACTGAAATTAATACGAAATTCTCAAGTCTGCTAACCCTTTCTTATTTCTCTCTAACGTGTTTTTTCTGTGTGTCGAATACATGTAAATAAATATCTCTCTCTTCTCTCTCTCTCCCTTTGAAGCAGTGAACAAATCTACCTTCTAAGTCAACGCAATGAAAAGACACAGTCATTAAAAAAGGTGTTTCCATGCAAATTGCCGTAATCGAAAACCTATAGGGTAACTACTTCTGGTCGTCCTAGAAACTTGAAATTTTGTATACTCTAATAATAGCACAACCAATAAGAAATGTCTGGAAATCTTAATAACCCCGCACTGTGTACATTTTGCTTACACTGGATATTTATAGATATGTATTTACTACAAAGTACGGAACCCTCTGTGAGAGTCCGAGTCACACTTGACCGGTATTTTATATACTGTCCAATAGACTTAACGCATAAGTAGCCCAGCAATCTGTTGATTTTGCTACAGTATCCCATTAATTTTAGAAAACGAAAGTTCGAACGTTTAATTGTTATTCCTTCATGCTAAAACGGAGCGGCCAGACGAATGCCGAATAAAATGGATGGATAATAGTGAAGCTCATCATAACGAATCAATAAATTATACAATAACGTAGATCAATAATCTGTTAGAATTTGGTATCGCTCCGCTGTGTCGACTCCGTTTGGCGACAATGACAGTGAGTTATGTATTCAAACGATATAAACGCTTGGTAAGCGATCGTGTCGCACAAAGTAGATACGGAACAGAAGGCTACGCGAATAATTTTTAACACTTGACTTATTATGTTAGGGCCATACACATCGCGATAAAAAATATTGCGATAAAACTTCGTCTTCGGCCTACGACATTTGAAACCTTTTGATGTGCGCGAGTTTACCGACAGTGGTGCAAAGTGTCTGCGGCTTCGCCCGAAGTGCCGAAGTATTAGCAAATATTCGGCTACACACATCGCGATAAAGTGAATGTTCGCGTTATCGCGATGTGTGTGGCCCTAGCATTAGTGTTTTCCTTTTTCTTCGTATATAATCTTACATAACGAGCACAGGTAGAGTCATGTGGGGTAAACGTACGCAGTGGGTAAGTGTACGCAGTCCGAAATGTATAAAGATTGCGTACATTTACCCACTGCGTACGTTAACCTCACATGACTCTAGTAGGCTAATTATTTCCTAACTTAATTAGGTTTTGGCGCTTTGCTGGCCGCTGCCGCGTCGTGCTTGCTTCACTCGCGCATCGTAGTAGCAGTGTGGGTCCAAATCGGCTCGCATAATTGTTGAAAGTCATAATGTATTGTTTGTCATAATTATTTTTTTCTCTGAAACCATTAATTAGTTAGATAACCTGAAAAAGACAAGTGTGGAGAAAAAATGATTAATTTCGTGAATCATGATTAATGATTACGAATATTTAATTATATTAAGTATGAACTCATTTTATTATACAAAGGACAATTAGTTTTTAAATTATTTTCAAATTTGAAACTGTTGCCTAAATTTGCATTCATTTGAAGCGTCCCTTACACGAAAAAAAAGAGGAGAAAAAACCGCGGAACAAACTTTTTTGCTATTTGAGTTTTTTTACAGAATCCATTACTCATATAGAGCGTGCGTTATATAAAAAGTAATATTCTAATTTTGTATAGAATGTCGTTTTTTTCCTCGCGTTTAAAGTTAAAAGAAGAGTGTGTAACGCGAGACTAAACAACCATAACGCCCTCGAACTATAGACACCCTCGCTCTGCTCGGGTTGCTAAACATCTCGTGTCATTATTGCTCGGTTTAGTCCCTTGTTGAACTATCTACTATTAAATCTTACGGAAACAATCCACTTATAAAATCTCTTTTGTTATTTTTGCACTCAAGATACCCCGGTGAACCTACTGCCGTTCTCCACCCTGTGCCCGCCGGGTTTTTAATAGCGTTTTTAAATGTCAGCAGAGGGATCGCTTAATGTGATAAGACACGCTCGAGCAGCGATGGATTGCGAGACGTGGCGCGCAATACGCAACGATTTTAGGGAAATTAATAATGGCGAAAAGGAATTGAGACTAACACGGAACATTCTATATTGGAGCACGTTTTGGAAGGCGGTTTTATAAAAGTGATTTGAAATATGCCGTTCAAAATGATTGTTTAGGATACAGGCACGTTTTCAAATTGGCAGAAAAAATTAAGGCAGTTTTTGGAGTCTTTTTAAAGCAAGTTTCCATTCAGTTTTTTTTTAATATCCTGTGAGAGTTTTTCGTAACTGGATAATTATTCGAGCGTTTTGACCGGTCGGTTAAACGTCATTATCATCCGACCTACCTAGCACAACAATGAAAGACAAGTCGCAAGAATTTTGTTAACGCTATAGATTTAATTTGGTATCGGTATTGTCTGTAGTTTTCATAAAAATGTAACCCTGAGCATCAACTCCTTTTATAGTTGTTCCGTATTTCTATATATTTACCGTCTAGCTAGCACAAGATGGTCATTTGTTTCCAACGTATTTAATTCAGCTGAATCGATAGCAAGTTTGAATGTAGATACGAACCAAACGCTTTTAAAAAAGGAACAACGAAACGCAGCATCTCTAAGACAGTGCTGCCAACATAAAATTTTATTCTCTTCGAAAACCGCCTTACCGCCGTGTGCGTGCAGCGTCACCGCTCCGCTCAAAAATCAAATTCCAAAAATTCTCAAAAATCTAGCACAAACAAAAATCAGTGTACTCAAAGCCTGATATAACGCCTGTGGACGACCAAACACCGGGGGCCCCCAGGAGCAGCGTTCCTGAAACTTCGGTGAGTGTCTTCATTTCTCTCTCGCTATCGAAGGAAATTCCCCAACATAAGTTAATACCTAGTTGCCGAAACGGTAATGGTTTAAAAAAACACCCAAAAATACGGAGCCCTATTTTGGGCGTGTCCGACACGCTCTTGGCCAGTTTTTTTTGTTGTTAGCTAAGTTGAAAACTTTTAGTACCTAACTACTTTCCATCCAAAAAAAATCTTAACTTTGCGAATCTTTCCTCGATGCATTGCCAGATTCGTGAACATGTCTCATACGTCCCATATGTGATTACTCTATGTTACGGTCTGTGTGCCTTAAGGGCTAAAACTGGGCCTTAAGGGTCTGCGAGTACTTAATTCAAACACGTGTTAACTGGTACGTATCTTTAATAAGACTGACGAATAGACAAAAAAACAATGAGAATTCTAAAACAAAAACATACAAAATTATTCGTAATTGGTGAAAAAAGTATAAAAACATAAATTCACATAAAAAAGGTTGTGCCTTCGGCACAATTTACTTACTCTGTCGCATTAAATTTGCATACCTAGGACATTTAGTACCTAACTTTTGTGAATCAATTAAAAGGACAACAGACACATTAATCTGAATAACGACCTGACAGAGCGTGTTTCTTCTATAAGGCGGTCTAAATATTCTTGATAAATGTATGGGCAATCTTCGACGTACGTATTTGTCATTAAAATCTCTATATCACTTAAAGAATCCAGTTTTTGCTATCGATACAACACAAAAACAAATGAAAAAACCGGACAAGTGCGAGCCGGACTCGCGCACGAAGGGTGCCGTAGTATTATCTATACAACATTAGGTATTAGCAAAAAAATCAAGCTCGTTCTGCTTAAATATTTCATTTTAATAATAATCCCAGCCTATATACGTCCCACTGCTGGGCACAGGCCTCCTCTCAGAATGCGAGGGCTTGGGCCGTAGTTCCCACGCGGGCCCAGTGCGGATTGGGAACTTCACACACACCATCGAATTAGGTTTGTGCAGGTTTCCTCACGATGTTTTCCTTCACCGTAAAGCTCGTGGTAAATTTCAAATGTAATTTCGCACATGAATTCCGAAAAACTCAGAGGTGCGAGCCGGGGTTTGAACCCACGATCCTCTGCTTGAGAGGCAATAGGTCAAACCGCTCGGCCACCATGGCTTGATAATTATTTATTTTTAAATTGATTATACAGCGTTTACCTGTTGCCGTTATTAATATCAAGCGAAAAACGGCAAAAAAGTCACGTTCGTTTTATGGAAGCCCTCCTTGAATAACTATTTTATTCTGTTTTTAGTATTTGTTGTTATAGCGACCAAAGGACTCGAAAGACAATCTGTGAAAACTTCAAGTCTCTAGCTATTAAGGCTCAAGAGTTAGAGACCTGTGACAGACGGACGGACGGACAGACAGACCGACAGATAGACAGCGGAGTTGGCACCCTTTGGATACGGAACCCTATATAAAAACAGCTTTTATTATCCCAACTCGAAACGTTTTATTTGTAATAAAAAGAACTCTATATATACGTGGGATATGTCTACAAATCACAGCTAAAAGAATACTTAAACAATAAACGTGCCGTTGAAATAATATAGCTAAATCATCACTAATTTATGAGATCCAATTGACTCAACGTTAAGCCGGCGTTTAGGGATCCGTGGGAGGATATCCTCTGCCAAGAACCGGCAAGACCGTCTCAAAACACATAAGGGTTTAAAATAATAATGGACGAATACACACATGTTTGTCGTTTGGCATAATATAATTATATGTAATACTATAAAATTATGTGAAACTTTTTGTACGTGTAATCTACAGAAAGATACTTTAGTAGGTAAGGTAATAAATAAATATAAGCACATCACGGGATACTTAAAACAAACTTACCTAGTCCTAAAGATAGCAAAGCTTGCTTGATCTATGGCCTTTCAGTTTTCCGAAATACCCACATGTGCGAAATTACATTTGAAATTTACCACGAGCTTTATGGTGAAGGATAACATCGTGAGGAAACCTGCACAACCTGAGATTCAATGGTGTGTGTGAAGTACCCAATTCACACTGGGCCCGCGTGGGAACTACGGCCCAAGCCCTTTTATTTTGAGAGGAGGCCTGTGAGCAGTGGGTTGTATAATGATGTTTGTGAGATCGCACAGTCTAGTCAAAACATATCTTGAATCTTATGATGTTGAGAATTTTAAAATTTATGACGGCGGAAGCATTCTACACTTCCACTGAACGTAGATATAGTTTAGATATAAGTAGTTAGTGTTTAGTATTGTAACTAAGGGACAATACATCCCTGTATTTTTATTATTATTATTTTAATTGTTTAATATTGTTTTTCAGTATTTTATTTGTAATTATATTCTTATGAAAAAATGACTTTCTGCCAAGTTTCTTGCGGCGCATTCTTCTTGGCAATGATGGTCTTTCCGAAAGCGCTGGTAGTTTAAAAAATGGCGTGTAAAAGTGCCCGTTGCGGCCTATTTACTGAATAAATCATTTGAATTTGAATTTTTGAATTTGAATTTGAGCTCTCTGAAATAATCTTTTATATACAGAACCGTTCTTCATCAAGCGGCGGCCATTTTTTTCCTTTTTAGCCACCCAGCCGGCGGAGGATAATTTAAATTAATATGTTTGGTTAATAGGCCCGCCCGCCTTCCGGTTCGTTAGCTTTCCTTTTGTCACTACACGTTAACCTTCTGAGGTTATAATTAAATCATATGACGTTGCGTAGTATTTTTTGATACCTACTTGGATTTACTCCGTGTTCATTGTTAACTAAACAACCGACATAGCTCTAAAAATACTCAAGTTGAAGTGGCAATGGGCGGGCCACATCGTTCAAAGAATCCGGAAGACGAAGCGTTGGCATGCCTCCCACTAGGTGGACTGACGTCGTAAGAGTTGCGGGCAACGGGTGGATGCGAGTTGCGTTCATTGTGGCGTTATAAGGGGGAGGCCTTTGTTCAGCAGTGGACGTCTTCCGGCTGATGATGATGATAAATCTATGTCCGTCAAACTAGATCAAATTAAGGCGATCACGGGGCTCACTTTGCCTCCAGCTCTGAAACAGGCCGAGGACAGAGTGGTGTGGAACCAATTCCTCGACGTCTGTTAAGGCTTATAAGATGGGCACGACCTTCGGAAATGAAGAACACGACGAAGAAGAAAAGTCAACTAGACCCATTTATACATATCTTTATCCGCGGATTAGGCGCTCTCATAATATCGAAAATCAAACTGAAACATAGATGCACAGAAAAACCAGAAAAATAGACCAGCGCTGGGAATCGAACCCAGGTCCTCGGCATTCCGTGCCACGTGCTATACCGCTACATCACCACTGGACAGGACACTCCTAATAATCCATATCCGTGAATCCATAGCCGTACTTTGAATATTTAAAACCAGGCTTACAATGTTGATTTTTTTTTAACAATGGAATAAGCAAAAATAACAGCTAGAAAGAGATGCCACGTGCGATAGGTAGGTACTTACTGAGCGGCGATCTGTCATTTTTATTTTTACTATCTAGCTCCTTATTTAATTAGATTAGGTCTTAATTATTAGGTTCTTTGATACCCCCAGAGAATAGCTGATTTACCCCCGCGGGAGTAATTACCCCTAGGTTCGGAACCACTGTTCTAGACATTATACACAGCGACTTTGGCAAAACGGATCATACGTGGCGCGAGCGCGCCGCAGCGTCGTGAGCTAATGAGCGGCGCCGTTTGATGCCCCCATGCGCCCGCGCAGCGCACCAGCCGATCGGAGAAAATCAAAGTCTAAATCAATTTGATGATTTAATCTTTGTCTCTGCATAATATGATTACTAAGCGATGATGTTTTATGGAAAAGGATTCAGAAGTAAAAATGATCTATTAGTTACACTGACTTAACATTGGAATCTGTGTAGTCAGACGACTCTGCATCAAAACTATTTTATTTGGGATGAGGCCCCACGTCCTTCTTTTATTTAGAGTGCGACATTAAGGAGGTGGTATAAAAAACAAGACCCATTTTATTTTAATACGCTATGACAAGACAAACACTTATTAATGTGAAAAAATCTACCACCAATTCGAAATTAATATAGAAAATTGTTGCCATGTTCGAGTTTTTTTACATCAAAGATATAAAACATTTACGAGTACGTAGAATATTGTGGTCTTATTTCTTTATTTTATTACCTTTTACTTATAGCACAACATTCTTTAAAAAACATAAAAACATTGTTCACCAATTCTAATTAAAAAATATTTTTATGGCAACCCTAAAGCCACTTAATGATTTGTTGTCAGCCCCAAATTAGACGCAAAGGGCGGGTATTTCTGTGCGCCGGGTTGGTCTATCATTGTTTTTTTAATGCAAGCATAAAGCACGGCAAGCATAAATAATATACCAAAAGAGAAGAAAGTTATTTGAGAAGAAAGTGGGATGTCTGAGATTTCAGTAGGTATAATTAACACTAGCATATCTAATCATTAAAAGCTATAAATGCCAAAGTAACTGGTTAAAATTTGGTATACAGTTTACGACCCTGGGATATAGGATAGTTTAATACCGGAAAATTGCATAGTTCCTGTGGGATAGTGTTAAAGAAATCCTTTACAGACAAAGTCACGAGCAACCGCTAGCTTAAAAGAAAAGTTAGTGAAGCAAGTAAAATTACAGAATGCGAAAGTGTGTGTATGTTTGTCCGTCTTTCACGTCGAAACGGAGCGACGGATCGACGTGATTTTTGGCATAGTTTATGGGCCAGAGAGGGACGTTGGCTACTTTTTATCCTGGGAAAATGCACAGTTCCCGAGGGAACAGCGCGCGATAACCGAACTCCACGCGGGCGAAGCTACGGGCAAAAGCTAGTAGTACATAAAACACAATATATGCGGGTGTTATAAGTTGAAATACAAACGTATCAAAAGTCACCCTTCCGTACTAAAATTTATTCGTACGAGTATCAATAAGCTATCCAATATCATAACTCTCACATAATATCATATTATTACATATCTTTCAGTAATATCGACATAACCAACACAGCTTTGCCGCCTCTTTTTAGCACCATGGACTCTGTTACCAGCACAAAGAGTTCAAGTTTGGATAAAAACTGCATTTGAAGCGCAAGACTTTGCTTATCGAAGCAGTTTCAAATTTCGGAAGGATGAAACGCTGCTTGGCTATTTTAAACCATAAGGGGCTATTCTTAAGGTCAATAAAGGCAATTATATTTTATGCATGAGCAGTTTTTTTTTCTTATGCAAATTATAGTCCTGGCAACACTTAAGAGCTCAATATTGCTATATGTCATAGAGTTTTTTAAGGTTGGTTTGATATTGATTTATTGCGATTGTAAGTCATTTATTAAACACAAACGAAAGAAGAAGAAGTTTGACGAAGAAGAAGTTTTGTTTACTACCTTTTTCTTTAAAATTAGTCATTATATCATGGACATTGATATCTGGAAATGAATTCAATCCGCATAGGCGATCGGTTACTGCAAATAGCGAATCTACTGTGTTACAAAATGTATGGCTGTGCTAAATAATTAATTTATAATCTTTAAACAACATTGTAAATCTGTTGAAAAAAATAAATGACTCGTTGAGTTTTTTGCCGGATTCTTCTCAACAGAGGTTTTTCCGAACCGGTGGTAGATTTTTTTTGACATTCATAAGTGCTTGTTATAGCCTAAATTGAATAAAGATTGACTTTGACTTGTTTGTGGCAACACTTTTTTTTTTTCAATTGAATCTAAGTAATTAGCATCGCATTGGAAACAAAGAAGAACATAGTCCATGAATTAATAAACAACCTGGAACCACTCCAGCTCTATTACAAAATTGACAAGTCATTATAAAAATAGCCGCCTTCCAGTAAAAAGTGTCAGGACTATACAAAAACACAGATGTGTAAAACCGCTTAAACGAGTGTGTCAAAGATTACACTTGTAATTGCACAGAGGGTAAGTCCAACTACGGTTTGAAGCTTGAACCAGACGTTTTCGTTATGCTACCCGGCCCTATGCCAGCCATTTACATTTTGGCGTAATGATTTGAGGTGTGATTCTAATGAACAGTCGAATTCTTGTACTTATGAGCAAAAATTTTATGAAAAATAGCTAAACACTATATTTGTCAATGGCGTAGAAGCGGCCACCCTTGCCAAAGGGACTGGCCTGAAAATGAAAACCAGCAACATTTGCTAAAACCGGCAACCATTTTCATGGTGTAGACCTATTCCGTGCCTAATTTTTAACCGACTTCAAAAAAAAGAGGAGGTTATCTATTCGGTTGTATTTTTTTTATGTTTGTTACCTCAGAACTCCGTCATTTATGAACCGATTTGAATTTTTTTTTTGCATTCATCTAGAAATGCTTACAATTAGGTCCCATAAGCAACAAATCAGGATCTGATGATTGGATCCTAAGGAAATAGAGGGAACTCTTCAAATATTGTAGGGACACCTATGGTAATTTTGATATATTTCGTAGAAGCTCGGGCATTCGCTCTTGAAAATCATCATTTGGTGAAGTGGAACTGATAATGAAGACCACATTGACCATCGGAGTTACTACTCAATAACAAGTATTTCATGGGTAGAGTAGTATTTCAATCACTTTAACACAGTTGCTAAGCAATTTATGCTCCTCGTAATGCATATGGTGAAATGGAATGGGTGGTGAAGCACCAAGACTTCTCAATATAGAAAGTCTCTGCATCGGAAAAAGCAATCTTTTGCAAAAGGTGACGAGCAGTTGACATGAAATTATTGTATCTTAGATTACACTAAAAAGGGTGAAAAAAAATTATAACAAAAAATTGAACAGACTACAAAAAACCATGGAAATAATTTTCTATCAGTCTGAAGTCGGTGCCTCAGCACGAGCCAGCAGGAGTGATTGAAGCCCAATATGTAGTGCGTAGGTGAGGTAGGCGACTATAGGTCCACTATAGGTTCGACTAGGTGCTGACTCGTGATGAGGCACCGACTTCAGACTGGTAGAAAATTATTTTCATGGTTTTTTGTAGTCGGTTAAATTTTTTGTTATACAACTTTTTTGTTTCCTTGTTATACTACGTCAATAATGAATTTCGTTTTTTTATTTATTAAAATATCAACAATTGAATTCAAAACAGATCATAAATTCATTCTAATGATTTATCTGGCAAGCTACTTAAAAATAGTAATAAAATAAATAAAACCAGTAGCGGGCTACTAATTGACAAGAAAGTAGTAGCGAAGTAAATTTGAGACAGAGTCATGGCAGTTCTACAGCACTTCGTTTACTCTTTGATCGCGACCCGGGGGACAAAAACGCACTTAACAAATGACATATGGTGAGAACGGTCGCGTACAGAGTGTTTATTTTACGGAGACTTTTAATACTACTGTAAATTGCACCACCTTTTTTTTTTTTATTTGACTCGATGGCAAACGAGCAAGTGGGTCTCCTGGTGGTAAGAGATCACCACCGCCCATAAACATCTGCAACACCAGAAGTTTTACAGATGCGTTGCCAACCTAGAGGGCTGAGATGGGATACCTCAAGTGCCAGTTATTTCACCGGCTGTCTTATTCTCCACGCCGAAACACAACAGTGCAAGCACTGCTGCTTCACGGTAGGATTAGCGAGCAAGATGGACCTGCTAAGATATCCTTACTTCTCTCTACTGTAAAGGTTACCTGGAAGAGATCGGTCTGAAGCGATAAAGCCACTTATTGTGTACCATCAGCCAAATAAGTGGTCTGTCAATTTTGAACCAAGTTCCTATCAAATAAATATGTCGCTAAAGTCTAACTTTCAAGTTGACAGACACGTCTATTGGCATTATTGTTTTATGACATGCAAACGATTATCAACTTTTGACCATATATTTGGCTGATGGTACCTTGGAAAATCTCTATATACCTTATCTTTTTGTCTGAGTTGAGGAGACCAAGGTATAGGCTATTTAAAGGATAAATATAGTTATATTATATTGTAAAACACACACACACGATTTTGCATTTATAATGTTATACAACCGTTTAAATACAGAGAAAAACAAGGGATTATTGTTTACTGTGACCAAAGACCAATTCTATTAAAACATCTTTAAAAAAGGTACCTATTTGTTCAAAAAACGGCGCAGCGCATGTAACAAATACAAAATATTATGGGTGTACTCGTAGAATTAGAAATAAAGTAGAACTACTGGCTTAGCAAAACACACAAATATAAAAAACTAGGTATTCGAAAATCAATCCGATGAACTAACTTAAAATAAAAAAATGTTTTTGGGTGTCTAGGGCTTTTAATAGTTTGGCTCATGAAAGCTGAACCCAGCTATTATTTGATTGGCAACATTATTCCAATGTCATGGGCAAACAGACCAAAGAGTATAAGAAAACAGACACTTGAAATAAAGTTGTTGTGCCACAGATTATTTTAACCATGATAAGCAAATTCAATCAAAAATAAGCAGAGGGAAGCCTTGTTCAAACAGAAATAAGTGTTTAGACGCGGTGACCGAATGTGTAGGTTAGTAGACATAACAAAATATTTTGATAATTATCCCTTTCAGAACTGGTCAATACAACTGTGGTTCCTAATATTCACTTTTTCTCAAAAATATTCGTTTCTATGTTCAACATATCGTTTTAAATAATTACTTATTTTCCAATAGGCATGCGATAGACAGAGAAGCATAAAGCAGGCACGATTATTATGCCTAATCGTCACTTGTACGACAGAGAAGCTTCTGGGCTTGTACTATTACTTATTCTATGGTGATACCTGGTGATACCATCTGCATTTTTTTTAATTTGCCGCGGTTTTGCAGGTTCATCTTTCCTTAGCCAGACTCTAGTTATTTAATTAATACCTTGTATAACAAGACCATTTAGGTAGATTCTTTTCATTTCATAACTATGTATTTATTAAAGCGTTTTTTGAATAAAAAGACTCGTCTAGATTATTTACCCTTTCCCTAATGCTAAAATAAACAAAATATACTTAGGGACTGTTTCACCATCCATTGATTACTGTTAACTGACGGTTAAAAAAATGTGATGCCATCTCTATTTGTTTTGTTCGAATAGACGGAGACGGCATCACATTTACCCGTCAGTTAACACTAATCAATGGACGGTGAAACAGCCCCTTAGTGTCTTTACCAAAGCGAGACCAATTAATTCTAGAATCAGCAGAAACCAAATTATTCTCAGAATTAATATCAATTTGAATCAGCCTGTATAGTCTAATCCCTGCGGACGGCTCAATTGGTTCTAAGTGCTGAGGAATAGAAGACCTTATTGTGAACGCGTTAAGGGTTATTTTTTAAAGTTGTTTGGTAGTTATTACAGTCAAAGGGAAAGAAATAGATCAATTAGTGTAGCATTAAAATAACATTTTAGGAAGGGACGGTTTAAAACAGGGCGTTAATGATCCAATTCGAAGAAGAGTTCTTCGTTTTTGGAGTTACGTATCACAATAAGTATTCCTGGTTGACCGGGCTTTGCTCGTTTTTTTTTTTAATTGGATGAACTCTGATTGAATTCGAAATGTGTCAGTATAGTGTGGGGGTGGTGACATTTCGGTTTGTGTGTGTTCTTACAGTGTAGAGGTGGAGAAGCTGCATGAACACACATTTTTTGCGTACACCTAGCTATTTTGAAGTCGCAGGTTAGCAAAAACTTTTTTAGATCATTGATATGGACCTCCGGAAAGTAACGCCTGATTCAGTAAAGCTTTGGTTTTCTAGGTGCCGTCATATAGCGGCCGTAATAAAGCGGTGAATGACGTCACTAATGTTGTCTATGTAAACAAAATGGCGCGGTTTAAGCACGGTTTGCTCTTTCGTTTAAAGATAACAATAAGCTACTAGCATTGCTTGAAACTCCATCTACTAAGAATTCATATATTGACGAGCGGATGGACATTATGGCCAAGTGTTTAGAGAACCTAACTACTAAGCTTGAGGTCCCGGGTTCAATTCCCGGCCGGGGCAGATATTTGTATGAACGATACGAATGTTTTTTCTCGGGTCTTGGATGTTTAATATGTATTTAAATGTGGATTTATCTATATAAGTATGTTTATCCGTTGCCTATTATCCATAGTACAAGCTTTACTTAGTTTGGGACTAGGTCAATTGGTGTCAAGTGTCCCATGATATTTATTTATTTATTGAATGTTGCTATGCAATTTTCCGGAACAAAAAATTGAAATCGCGTTTGGCAACCCTATATCGCAAACAATTAACCAATAGGCACGTCTGCACGTGTCCCCGTCAATTATCTCTCTCTAACGACCTCTGCAAAAACGAGAGCAAAAAACTGACGAGCTCACGTGTTCGAGCCATATCGACGCGTTGATTGCTGTCTTTTGAATAATTCTCACAACTGTGCACTCAGAGACGATAATTAAAGTTATTATATATAGATATAAAGTTAATTTATCTATCTTGTCTATATTAAGACTACTGAGTAACAGAGTTGAGCTGAGTATGGCCCTTCTGCTTCTTTCGGCACAGTGTTTCTTTTCTTTCTTTTTTTATCACAAGCTTTTTATTTAGTTTCACCCGTCCCGTTGTCTGTCTGTCTGTCTGTAAATATTGCAAGTTAAATTCGACCAACTTCCAGTGGTTGGATTGACTTGAAATTCAGTATACTTATGTAAATTGCGTGACAATACATTAATCTGGTAATCACATCCTGGTAGTCCGGCCAGGAACGTCTCCACAGGACGGAACTCTTCAACGGTTAATGGCATCGACTTGAAATTTGGTATGCAAATGTAGTTTCGGTGACAATGATAATACAAGTACTGTCAACAAAAAATACAGTCGGCAAAAAAAGCTTGTATCAAAAATGTCATTTTTACCAAAAACTTATTATTTCATGTAAGAGTTATCGATTTAGACCCTACCGATATTATAAGGTATTCTAAATCGATGGTAAGAGTTTTCTTACACTGTGGTAAGAGTATGTAAGGTTGTGTGTTATTTTTTTTGCTGTGCCGAATTCTGGCAAATAAATTTATTCTTTCTTTTCTTTCTTTCGATCCTGACTGACTGACACGCAGACAACACACAGATTTAAGGTGAACCCAAACGAGCGTATTTTTATGTGATGTGTTGGAGTCGCGTATTTTCGGTCGCGTAATTTTAATTTCATAAATTGAGTCCAACTCATTTTGACTGCGTTTCAACCAGAGATGTGTTAGGATGTGTTACGAATAATGTGTTTTCATTAACCAATAGGAACGCTTCATTTTCCTCGCCTCGCTCCGCTCAGCGTTTCCACCAGAGCGCTGTTCGAGGATAGGTAAATGAAGCGTTCCTATTGGTTCATGAAAAATGCATTCCTCGCTCACTTCTGGTGCTCTGGTGGCTCAAAATTACTCAGAGTGCTCAGGGTTTCTCTGCGGGATAAAATCAGAAATGATGTAACCCACTAAGGTTACCGACATGGCTCGAAGAATTACGAATCTGAAGTGGCAGTGGGCGGGGCACATTGCTCGCAGGACTGATGGCCGATGGGGTCACGTTCTCGAATGGCGTCCGCGGACCGGGAGACGAGCTGTCGGCAGGCCTCCAACAAGATGGAGCGACGACCTGGTTAAGATCGCGGGATCGCGGTGGATGCGGAAAGCACAAGACCGGTCTGAGTGGAGAACCTTGGGGGAGGCCTATGTCCAGCAGTGGACGTCTCTCGGCTGACATGATGATGATGATGACACCTCTGGTGGAAACGGAAAGCTAGATTACCACAATGTTTAGGTACATCATACGACACGACTCCTTCGCGATGGTAACGACACTCATTATAACACCGTAGTTTTAATTAGTGACGCCATGTGTGTCTAGTCACGACGCGGGGGACTTCACCCCCCCCCCTGCGGTGATAGTATAATTATCTCCGAAACGTTTAACTGTGTGGTACAAGTTATTGAGTAAATAAATAGAATTATTTAGTTAAGTATTGGAAATTGTTACAAGAACAGTATAGAATCGAAACTTGCTTTTAATTATAGCCCAATGTTCAGAGCCCTGTATACCGTGGGCTCCCTAATATACAAGTTTCCAGTTTTTCACACTAATCGCACAGAAAAGTGGATACTTTAGGGCATCGACTGTACACTTTGAACCGTTTCATTCGGTAGATTCCCCGAAAATCCGCTATCGCTTGTAAACTCGCTAGGTACTGAACATATAGGTACTCCGTTTAATTTTGGATTGAAATTAACGGTCAAATACGGGAACAAACACACGTTTCTCGGTATTTCGAACACAAATGGACAAAAACATGTTTATTTATTCTAAAAATTACAAATGCTATACCCATGTGGTGTCGTGTTAGAATAACACCTCTCCATTTCTACCGTGGATGTCGTAAGAGACGACTGAGGATATAGGTTAAGGTATACCGTAGGCAACCTGTCACACTATTGTACCGTTTTTGTCAAACTGAAAACCTAAAATTGCTAAAAGTGGCTCCGAAGAGATAACGTTTGGGAATACAGGCGCGATGTTTGTGTTTGTGTGTTTATTATAAAAGTTAACACAATTTTAAATTGTTCGTTGTTTCATTTAAAACGTGTGAAAAATAAATGGAGTATAAAAATCCTTTGTGGCTTACTCACTACTCATGCTTCTCGTTCTTTCTATAAAATCTCTCTCAGTACAATCGCCATCGCTTATGACTCGCCCCACGCCCAACACGTGTGTACACTACACTCTGAACCGCTTAATTCTGTAGATTCCCCGAACAGCGGCTGTCATTTGTTTAATGTTTACGCGCGCGCATGCGCCGATTGAGTAAGTGCGCCGGAGTGCCGACTAATTGGATTGCTGACACCATTTACCAATAGTTCTGAGATATTGTCATATGGTGGAAGTGTAGGCGTTTTTAGAGTTCCATAAATCGAAATGAAAAAACCAGTAAGTACCGTCTTTCCTATTAGGGGCCATCCATAGAGTTCGTCACACCAATTTTGACCATTTTTAGCACACCCTCCCCCCCCCCTTAACTGTGTGATGTAATTCATAGATGATCCCTAAGGGCACGCAGAGCCCATGCCCAAGGCCCCGACCTCACAGGGGTCTGAAAGTCAGTCATATTCATTTTATCTAAATGGATTAGTTATTTTTGCCAATGCCAAAAATATAACCCCGTTTGGGCAGTCGGCTAAAAGTATATACCTCGTTGAGTTTCTCGTCGGATTCTTGTCAATAGAGGTTTTTTCGCTAGTTTTTTTTCTTACATTCATAAGCATTTTTTGTTGCCTAAATTGAGTAATTGACTTTGACTTTGAGTTAGAGTTTCCAATGGAGCTCCATATTCTTTGATGCCCAAGGGCCTTGGCTTGCCCTAAGACGGCTGTGGACAAAACGGAACCTTTTTAGGATCACTGGTGTGTCTGTTTGTCCGTCTGACACAGCTTTGCTTCGAAGCTACTAGACTACATAGACTGGTTGTGTTGAAATTTGACACACTTATACCCAAACACGAAGAATTAATTACGATAATTGAATTTTTAACAAACCTAAAAATAAAATGAAAACATTTTGCTTACTTTACCGTTTAATTCAAAATATCAAATAAAAGGTCTGTGATTCATCATCATCTCAATCTATATACTACTATACATCCCACAGCTGGGCACAAGCCTGCTAGCAGAATAAGTAAAAAAAAGTAATCAGAATAAGTTAAAGTGCTATATTGTACTTATTGACATGTGAATTGCATTTAATAAATAAATACACACACACACACACACACATCACGCTTGTATTCCCAAATAAAGGCAAAGCACACGAAACGTTACCGCTTCGGAGCCACTTTTAGCAATTTTAGGTTTAAAGTTTGACAAAAACGGTACGATAGTGACAGGTTGCTAGCCTGTCGCCTACGGTATACCTTAGCCTATATCCTTTGTCCCTCTTACGGCATCCACGGAAGAATTGCATAAATAAAACTTATTTAATACGAAGCACCACAATTAAATGCCAGAAAAACCAATATGGCATGCGATAAATCACAATGACGTGAGCTGTCACTTGACATGTGCGCAGGCGCAGGATTCACGGGTTGAGTAATTGTGCGCGGGAGTGTGAGCCGACTAATACGCTCCGAGGTGATAATGGACCCCAATGACAGACGGGGTATAATGAACAACTCTTGGAGTGGTGAAATTGAGTATTAATTACAGGGGGTGGGACCACCAGTTTTCTACTGGAATTGAAGATGGTCAGGAAATGTCAATTTCATGTTATTTGTTTTTTTACTAAAATCTTCAAAAGTGTACCTAGGTATAGTCAACACATAAATGTTATAATCACACTGAAAGGTTTTAATTGTTACAAATCTTACCTGAGTCTCTGTAACATTAAGCAGCTTGGCCATGTCAGCGCGTTCTCCAGAAGACAAGTACTTCTTCACTTCAAACAGCTTCTCCAGCTCGAAGATCTGTCTCCCCGTGAAGGTGGTCCTCGCCTTCTTGCGCCTCGCGCCCCCTTCCTCCCCCTCTTCGCTAGTCAGGGACCCCTCCCCGCCGAGGGGGGAGCGCACGTCTTCTGTGGACTTCTTGCGCTTGATCAGTTTCGAAGGATCTGGGAATTAAAAAAACAAAATAAAGATATTTTATAAAGGACTACGATTATCGAATCACCAGACAGTTCATTCAGACATTCATGTACCAGGGTGAAACCTTTTAATAAACAATTTTACTATGATTTCCTTCACAAAATTATAGGATGTTAACATGACATAATACTACAAAGCTTCCACCCTGTTACATGATTGAGTTTGTTCGAATGTACAGTCACCTGCCCCAATATCTGACACAACAAGCGTGCATAAATATCTGATACGGCTCTATTTCTAGGGCCGGAAGGACGTGTCAGATATTTTTACACGCTCCGCTGTGGCAGATATTAATGCTGGTGACTGTTTTTACGCGTCAGAGATGTCCTACCAACTGAACCACCGGGGAAACCGACCAACTAATTAAAAATCTCGCTTGCATACGCCAATAGTGGTGTGTAATCACAACTAAGATAAGTCACAATATAAAACTTTCCATTGAAATAAAATTGAGTTTACAAAATAAAATAAAAAACTACAAAATAATCTTTCCGAATCAGCGCATTTGATATTTTCCAATGTTTTACCGATATTTTATACGGATGACTTTATCAAGAAAAATCCACAGACATTTATTTTCTTAAGAGTTCTTCCTAACTTCTTTTATTACTCTAATTTTAACCAAAGTGGACTATTAGCGGGAACAAATCAATCCTTCCACGCATAAACTGAAGGGAACCAATAAAAACATTAACAGACGAACAAAAACGGGCTTTTAACATTCATTAGCCGCTACCAATAATTACTAAACCAGGATTACCTATAAACTGAACGTCATTAGTAGGCAATCAACCAACTTGCCACTAAATCAAATGGGTTAGCAAGGCTGGGAGTAAGGGACGAGAGACGAGAGAGATAGTAGAAAAATGTAAAAACCCTCAATTTATTTTTGTTAGAAACGCCGACTTTAAGGGCAATTTAAAGTCTAGTAAACATATGACATTCTTCGTACACGTACTTTTAGCACGCAATACATCAGTACACGTACAGTAGTTTGATTTAATCCGCTTCTTTTTTGTGTCAAATAAATGTAAGCAATACATTTTTCCTTGAAAATTTTCAAAAATTAATTACGTTTTGATAATCCATGCTAAATTTATTTATTTTGCAATGTCGATCGACAACACTAAAACCTAAAATCAACGTCTGGTTACTTTTTGTGTTTGTATGATAGCAAATCATTCTTTATCGATTAATATGACTGAGGTTACGACTAACATGCAATGCAGTGTTTATAATATTTTTTCATGTTTAATCGTGATTAGCTAAAAAAAGTTATTAAAGCCATTAGATACATTTTTTTCTGCCACATTTACACCCCGTCAATAAGGCCATCGCAGGGAAAAAATGCACTTAGTAGATTTACTAGTCACTTACTAATTTGGAACCATTTATGAAATATGTATTGACATTTAACTGCAAAAGGACCTCGTATTTAGTAAGGTGTAGCAGCCTGTCAGCTGTCAACGATAATCCGTTGACAGCAAGAGATTGTTTAATCTGTGCTCAAAAAAATCCTAAATCGCTACCGCTTATTGCTCGCGCCGCTTCGTAAATCAAACGGACGACCGACCCTAATAGCGTATTGTAAATTCATCAAGCGGCGCAGCTAGCGCCCTCTGTCTAAACAGATCACAGACCTTTTTAGCAACGTTTTTTCAACGTTAGCATTCAGTTTTTAGGGTTCCATAGTTCCACAAGGAACCTTTCTCACCATGTCAGTTTTTGTCCGTCAGTTTACATAATGATCCAGCTTACATCGCCTCCGCTGGGTATAGGCCTCCTCTCGAAGTGCCTCAAAACTTCGCTTTGAACATCCCATTTGTCGAATCATCATCATCATCATCAGCATAAGTGCACTCATAAGTGCTTGTTATAGCCTAAATTGAATAAAGATATTTGACTTTGACTTTGAGCAGCTGGAAGACGTCAGTCCATCGAGCGGGAGGCTTCGTCTTCTGGTTCGTGGTCACCATTTGAAGACTTTTCTCTGCCGACAGTTATCTGTTCTTTGAGTGCTGTGGCCCGCCCATCGTCATGTTTACCCCGATATTCCCACATGGGACTGGGATGTACAGTTACCAGCACCAATATCTGACACAACAAGCGTGCATAGATATCTGATACGACTCTATTTTTAGGGCCGGAAGGATGTGTCAGATATTTTTGCACGCTCCGCTGTGTCAGATATTAATGCTGGTGACTGTACGCAATGTACAATCTTGAAATTTCAACTGCCAAGTCTACGGACCCGAAATTATGCACGAGTATTCTACGATGTAACCTGAAGCTTACAATGTAATTAAATGGTGTTTGTATGTTCGTCTTTCACGTCGAAATGGAGCGACGGATCGACGTGATTTTTGGTATAGAGATAGTTTATGAGCCAGAGAGTAACGTAGGCTACTTTTTATCCCGGAAAATGCACAGTTCCCGAGGGAACAGCGCGCGATAACCGAATTCCACGCGGGAAAAAGCCAGTAAATTATAAATACTAAAATACTCGTAGCGAGTTTGTACCAATATTCTTCGCTTTGAAACTGTTTCTCCGAGCGTTATAATATAACTATCTCAGTTTAGTCACAATCCAACCCCGGCCCGTGCCAAGTGCTACGGCGCGGCCGAGTATTTTAATTGGCAAATGAATTAACGATGGCTCGACTTATGTATGGTGCCGATGTCGCGTTTCATCATTCCTTTAAACGACTTCTGCCGTTTAGTTCCATTGATTTGTTTAGTTTTGTTAAGTTTTGCTAGAGTTAAGCGCAAATAGATTCGATGTTGAAATTATTGACTTTTTGTTGATAATTTTTTTTGTAGATTAATTAACAGGCGTTTTTGGTTGTTAAACGGTTCAAAACATGATACTTTAAACTTCATACGATCATAATGATCTAAAAACAGATAAATCATGGACAATTCAATGATTTAATGTTTTAAACTTTCGTGATTTTCACTCATAGTCAAAATACCACTAAAGGGACCTATCACGCTAACACACACTAGTAATATTTACCTCGACGTTTCGGCAACATTGCAGTGTCCTCTAGTCACTCATCTCATAGACGTTTCCTGACGTAAGTAAACAAACACAAAACAAAACATTATGTTAGTTGTTCCGTGTATGCAAAGAATAAACCAGTTTAACAGAACATGGGATAGAGAGTTCTGCATTACAGAAGAGGCAATGACACGGGAGCAAACTAGCGTCATCATTCCTTTCAATGTCTCAAAAATAAACGCAAACAATTAATAATGCCAATAAACCCCCATTGAGATTTAGTTTATCTAGTTTGTAGCGAGATGCAGTCGCGCGTCAGTGCAGCCAACATTCCGGCAATAATATCATCCGATATATTCGATCTGTGGCCCGGAATAGAACTGTCGTATAGTCTGTATTAAGCCCTACAGATTGCTTGTGAAGCGCGAAATTTGAATACAAAGTTTGCGTGTAAATTATTATTTCTGTAAAAAAAAAATCTTATGCGTTTTAAGTGACTTTGGGTAAGGGATAGAATATTAAAGTAATAAGTTTCTGATGTGTTACGTTTTGGATAACTTAAGAAAATTAGGCACTGCGAAACGAAACTAAGAAATGGAGAGCAGGCGTGTGCATAGTATGTAGTGGGACGCTTACAGTGACTGTGATGATGATGAAAGTAACCAATACCTAGTCAAAGATAAAACTAGGGCAATTTTATTGAAAAAAATATTTAGTTCCTTCTATTTTTCACCCAAGTTTTCCAAGACAATTGAAGACCAGATGGCCAAGTCGTTAGGGAACCTGACTACGAAGCTTGAGATCCCGGGTTCGATTCCCGGCCGGGGCAGATATTTGTATGAATAATACGAATGTTTGTTCTCGGGACTTGTTAATGTGTATTTAAGTAGGTATGTATTTATCTTTATAAGTATGTTTATCCGTTGCCTAGTGTCCATAGTACAAGCTTTGCTTAGTTTGGGACAAGGTCAATTGGTGTCAAGTGTCCCATGATATTTATTTATTCATAATATTTAATTAATGATAACCCCATAAAATGGGGTACCATTCTATGGGAAAAAGAAAAACAGACAGAAAACTTTTATTGTGACATTACAAAAAAGAATACGTATCACGTCACCGTCCCGTAATTTGACGCGTTTCATCTTTGTCGTTTTTTGTTTGATTGACAGAAAAAAAAGTTATCATCATCACCATGTCAGCCGAAAGACGTTCACTGCTGGACATAGGCCTCCCCCAAGGCTCTCCACTCAGACCGGTCTTGTACTTTCCGCATCCACCGCGATCCCGCGATCTTAACCAGGTCGTCGCGCCATCTTGTTGGAGGCCTACCGAGCTCGTCTCCCGGTCCGGAAATAGATTGGCAAAGAATTTGTGATAGGTACTTTTGCTGATGAGCTAACTGATGGACTAAATAGATAGAACAATATTTTTTTACCTAATCTCTCGGGCCAAAAACCGCGGAGTAAAACCTGATCCTCCATCGTACTAAACTCTTCACAAACAACACTACGGAAGATGTAAATCTCCTGGATAGGTTTGCGGCGCACGCAGCTGCCCGCGGTTTGGCAGGAAACGCATCTAGCCAAATAAATAATTACATCTCGGGTTTGGGATTGTTTTGATAGGAACGGTCGAGTATTATTTTGCAGTCGGGACTGGTTGTTTTACTAGAAGGGCTTAAGAGGGTGCCAATAGGTTTATTCGTCATCTTCCCCTTTTCTTATAATTTTATTTGTCATAATGCCGTATCCCATTTTGTCTAAAATAGAATCTCATCTCATCATAATAATAGCCGCGGTGGTCTAGCGGTTTGAATTCTAAGAACTCTCAAGCAGAGGATCGTGGATTCGAATCCGGGCACACATTTCTAAATTTTTCGAAATTCATGTTGGAAATTATATGTTTGAAATTTACGTCAAGCTTAACTATGAAGGAAACCTTTGTGAGGAATCCTGCATAAACCTGCAAAGTAATTCAATCAATGGCGGCGTGGGAACAAGGGTCTAAACCCTCTCACTCTGAGACGAAGCCTGTGGCCCTGCAGTGGGATGTAATATATAGGTTAGAATTATTATAATCTCATCATTTCACTTAACTCCTCTGATTGCAATATCTAATTAGTATTAATGATGTAAATTTAATGCGGACCCTCTTTAATTAACATCTTATTTTTTTAATGTTACAGTGAAAATATCAAGACAAATGTTCACTTCGATTCAGAATACTTACTGCCCTGTGACAGACGAACAGACAGCGATGGATAAGCGAGAGTTACACTCTTATCGGCATGGAACCTTGAAATGTTTAAACGGCAAAGTTCAAGATCCATCACACATCTTTAAGTGCGGCATTATAAGTTTATAACAATATCGTTCAAGCACTCCGTTCCGCGAACGCTGCAGTCATCATTTCGCGAACGAGCAGTGCGCGGGCGCACGTGAGAAAATCGTCCTGTGCCCAGCTATGGAGTTATCAGGGGGGCTACTACGTTACTTCGAAAATCAAAGTTTTTATCGTAACGTAGCTCTCGCTAAGATTGGTTTTTTCGAATCTTTTTGTAGTTTTTATTTCAATTCCAAATTTTTACTTTTACGGTCATCCCGTAAAACCTAAATTGAAAATACAAACTGAAATATAGATGCACAGAAAAACCAGAAAAATAAGACCATCACTGGGAATCGAACCCTCGGTAATCCGTACCGCGTGCTATACCGCTACACCACTGATGGTCAACGGTACCGACACGAATTTCCCCTATGCACCTCATATCTCAGCTTGTTTGTTTTTTATTTAGCCACTTAAGCAGTGACGCTAGCGACATCTATGCCGTAGCCCTCATCGAGAAACTTTTTCGGCACTCCATTGGAACTAACCGCTCACCCGGACAAGAGATGTCGTTACTAAGCAATCAAATTAAGATTGGTTTGGACAAGCTGAGATATGAGGTGCATAGGGGAAATTCGTGTCGGTACCGTTGACCATCAGTGGTGTAGCGGTATAGCACGCGGTACGGATTACCGAGGACCTGGGTTCGATTCCCAGTGATGGTCTTATTTTTCTGGTTTTTCTGTGCATCTATATTTCAGTTTGTATTTTCAATGTAGCTCTCGCTCTCGTATTTTTTTTTACCATGGAACAAGATTTCATTTACAAAAATACAAATACAAATAGTTTATTTCCAAAAATATTAAAGACGCAGAATACATTTGTACTGACCCCCACACTAGGCATGACATGGCCTGTCTCGTGGGGTAAAAAATACGATTTACAAGAAACAATGGTTAGCGGCAAATTAAATAATATAAACGTCATATTAAATGATATGGTAACGAATAACTCACGTCTTAAATCGAGTTCAGCTCGACTTGTTTCGGACTGTTTCGTAGCCCTTCATCACAGGATCATGTCGAGCTAAACTCGATTTAAGACGTGAGTTATCCGTTACAATATCATTTAGTATGAGTGAGTGTCACGGTAGTTTCATGTTCAAAATATAAGTACGAATTGAATTTGCACTTCGTAGTATAGACCTTTTGTGCTTATTTCACACGAGGGCAGGACAGTGAAACTAAACAGTATACCACAGACACCACAGTACGGTTTGTATGCACACGCCGACACGGAACAGTACTGTCAAAAGTATCACTGTTCGTCTCACTGTTACAGCAAAACCAAAGACAATTATGCGTTCTACAAAATATTAACATACATACACTTAAGACTGCGTGCATTCGTACCTATTTTAGCTTCATAAAGCTCAGCATATTAAATTCAGGACAAACATCAACCAAATATCAACCTTTTTTATTGATATTAAGTACTAAATTGTAATGAAAATTTAGCATGGGTCTTACGAGACTAGGAGGGGAGGGGTCACCCAGGCAATTACCGTTGCCCAGGGACACCCGCAATACTAGAGGGATTGAGGGGAAGTTCCCCGGCAGCTATGTTTATTAAGTTAATCTTTCAACATAAACACGGCAAATATAGATTTATAAGTAGATATATTAGAGCCTTCAACAAGATGGAGCGACGACTTGGTTAAGATCGCGGGATCGCGGTGGATGCGGAAAGCACAAGACCGGTCTGAGTGGAGAGGCCTATGTCCAGCAGTGGACGTCTTTCGGCTGACAGGATGATGCTATTAGAGCCTTGTAAAATCCAGTATTTTTGGCTCTTGATTTCTGCGATTGATTACCTGAGCAACCAAGCTTTGCACGTATTTATTTTTCTAAAACTCGGAAAAACGCGTTTCCTTAGAGATGCAACCAAGCTAATTAGCTCGAATGTTCGCCCCCGAAAACTCCCATAAAGCATTTATTTTTCGTTTCTGAAACACCGAAATAAATCATCATCATCTTGGCCTATATCCGTCCCACAGCTGGGCAAAGGCCTCCTTTCAGAATGAGAGGGCTTGGACCGTAGTTTCTACGCACGGGTGCGGATCGAGAACTTCACACATACAATTGAATTTCGCAGTCAGTGCGCAAGTTTCTTTGAGATATTTTCTTCCACTATAAAGCTGAAAATATACCGGGTTGGCCCTGTAACAGGAGCAAAAAATTAAAACACAGGTTCTGCTACTCAAATGGAACTACTTTAGTGCTGCAACTTTAAAAAATTAAATAATTTTGTCATTATGTTTAATCCAAACAAATTAAATGGTATTTTCAATGTACGGCATCCAATAGCCTAAATGACATCGCCTGTCACGTAACAAAATGAGCGATTTCGCAATACATTGCTTGCTAATTAAACTTTAAACTATAATAATAATCATAATACAAGTTATTTTCAAGTTGTAGAACTAAATTAGCTCAAGATGAAGAGTGGAAGCTGTGGTTGAATTTGTTCCTCGTATTGCAGGGCCCACCTTGTATATACAAGTGTTCGTTTAAAGCAGTCATTCTCAAAGTGTGCTCCGCGGAACCCCGGGGGTCCGCCAAGCTTCTGCGGGGGCTCCGCAAATCCACAATCAAACTAAATACTTATGGTGTACCTACCTACCGTAAGGTTGCAGAGTCCAAACTCCTGTCAAATTAATAGCTTTTGACTATTTTAGAGCTCCGGTAAATAATTAGTTTCCAATAGGGCTTCGTCGAAAAAAAAAGTTTGGGAACCGCTGGCTTAAAGGAATAAGATTATAGATATAATAGGATGGCTTCTAGGAAACTATGGGACATCAACGACATTGACAATAAAACAGTAACATTAATGGTTAACTATTGTCTTTTATTTGCTCTCCTAACTATTCTTATTAGTATCGTTTTATAACAAGTCGACCGCAGCGCCACCACACGACTTCAAAGCGAGTTTATGTTCACGGCTGCGCGAGCGCAGAATTTATCACTTTCCTGGTGGGCTACTACGAAATTCGAAAATCCAAGTTCGTATCCTATATACCGTCTCTCTCACTCTCGTATTAAATAAGTTAAGCATCAGCGGGACGGCAATATACGAAGTTCGAATTTTGTACTTGGGCCTGATACGACATGACAATTTTCATAATTTCTCATTCATTGCGCCTGTTTCCAACTAACCACTGTATGAGAAACGTGTCGACCACGCAATGAAAAGAGAATTCGCAGAGCGGTCGCTGGTTACGTATAATAATTTCTGGTCGTAGTAAAAGCTTTAATAGCCTGGCGAATATGAATTAGTCGAATATGAATCGAGCTTATAATTAGTTGTGTAAATTGTTCGTAAGCATGATCAAACAAAATAACCGCCCACGTGCGAGTCAGTCTCGCTCACTGTGGGTTCCGTACGGTGACGATCGTTGATTTGGGACCCATTTCGTGAAAAAGTCCTTTGAATTGTCATACAAAATGACATTCGATCTAAAGTGGGTCGCAAATTAACGATCGTGACTGTACGTAAAAGTAACAAATTTGGAGTTGAAATAAAAAATACAAAAAGACTCCAAAAAACCAATCATGATACATAACATATTTAAATTGGTAGGATTTGGTTCTCGTGGCTCGTTTTTGTTTCGCATTCCTTAAGGTCGCAGTTCTATCTAACCTAACCAACTAACTATAGGTACTGACAGTAGTTAGTTTTTCTTATGGTCTCAGTTCTATCCTAACCTAACCTAACTTATTGCTTAAACAATTTAACCTGATCTACAGGCACCTCGAAATTATTCTTAATAACTTGTTTATCAAAGGATACATTTTGTTACATTTTTTTTTGCCAAACGTTGATTTGAAAAACGTGGTTTTGCCAAATGACGAAAAGAATAAATGAATAGTTTGCCAAATAAATATTTTTATATTCTATTTATGATAGGTACTTTGTCAAATAAAGACTTTGTGAAATGATCAATTTTATTATTAAAAATATTATTAATTTGTGAAACAGAAGTTTGCGATACGTTGTTTTTAAATGAATATTTGTTAAAACGTTTGTTGCCAAATGATTGGATACCGTTACTAACAGACATAAAATAGTACAATACAATACAATGACTCTTTATTATACACATCATAAATAGTAAGCGATACAGAAACCTACCTACCTATACCTATATCAACAGCCCCCTCTTCCCCGCTTGGGTACACTGGGCACGTGCCCAGGGCCCTGCGATGCATTGGGCCCCCCTAGTCCCCACTCCATTACCAAACGATAACATAGCTACTCCACTCTCGCCTGAAAATCAGGCTTACCGAATTCAGCATGCCCAGGGCCTCTAATACAGTGGCCAACTTGATTAGACCCAAGATCTACTGTTTACTGACGAAATCCTGTGCCATCTACCAATCACATACTTCTTGAGATCTTAAATAATGAAACAGCATAGTTCAGAACTATTTATATTTTTTGCCTTGCCACGATCGACTGGTCTAATAGTCGCGATCGACCGGTCGTTCGCAATCTACCAGTTGGCCGCCCCTGCTCTAATAGGTGAAAGACTGTATACCTAGCAGCATTTATGGTACCTATGATTTTCAGACTTTTCTCATTGATTATGCTAGAAGAGCTACCATACAAAATACCTACATACATACATACATAAAATCACGCCTCTTCCCAACGGGGTAGGCAGAGACTACATCCTTCCACTGGCTACGATTCTGGCATACAACTCTCGCTTCCTCTACATTCATCAATCTTTTCATGCATGCACGTCGGTTTAGAGTACTCCTGACCCGACCTTTCTTCAGAACGTCCCCGATTTGATCGTGGTACGTTCGTCTAGGCCTTCCTCTCCCAACGTTCCCATAATACCTAACAACACCTAGGTCTACAAAATACCTAAGTATCAAATTTCTAGGACAACCGATAGTACCCTGTAACTAGGTTTTTCGGTTACGGCAATTTGTATGGAAGCACCTTTTTTAACATGGACCCCATGAAATCTCTTGAGCAAACTTGAGCGAATTCAAAATCTATGCATTCGGTTTATATTTGGTCTACGTAAGTTCGATCATGTCTCTAATTTTCGATCACAGCTCAAGTGGCTCCCAATCCGCTTTCGCCGTAACTCTCACATTCTCCACCTTCTTTACGGCATTCTCTTTAACCCTGCAACTCCTCGCTACCTCAAAGAGCGATTTAGCTACGTAACTTCTATTCGATGCTTTCAGAACTTTCTCCTTACCGTCTTACTGTATATTCTTATACTGTCCAGGCTATTCGGTTGTGGAACTCCTTACTGATTGACTTACGACGCGCAAAATCTTTGTCACTATTTAAATCTATGCTCAAGGAGCACTATCTGTCATCTTGTAATTATTAGCTTTATGATATTTTTTTTTTTGTTGCTGTTTATCTCACTGCCTATATTTATTTTAGACGTATATTATATGTACGATATAATTATGTATGTATTCGTAGATGTATTTCTGTTACGTTTAAACTTTCTGATCTACTTTTGATGCACCACCTGTTGTAAACTAGTCCTTCCTTCTTTCTGTAAAAAAGGTTGCCTGGAAGAGATCGCTCTTAAGCGATAAGGCCGCCTATTGCTCACCTTGTAATTCTTTCTCTGTGTATCTGTTTTCTGTATCGCTTACTATGTCTAGTGTACAATAAAGAGTCTTTGTATTGTATCTCTCACTTTTAAAACTGTGCCGCCAAATCGATCTACACACAATGACAACAAGGCCGTATTCATTTCCATAGTTAAAACATTTCAAACGTCAAAGTAAACAGACAGGCTGCAAATCGACAGTAAACACAAAGCTAAGCACTAATTATAACCATCCTCCATCTATGCCCCTGGGGCTTTAATCTCGGGGTTGCCAGGCTATAAATCACCGCGTATTAGCGCATCTGTGGGCTGCGGCTGATGGAACACCGTATAATACATTTGACAAGAATTTTTACTGCTTTTTTGGCTTTGAAGAGCGGTTTAAAGTGACACTTCAAGTTTTAGAATCATGAAGGAAGGAATGTCCATGATATTATTATTATATTATTATTAATCCTTATATAATAGGATTGTTGCAGTCAATGTTTATAATATCATTTGATTATTTGGAATGAATTGATACAAGGAATACCGCAGTCACATACTGCGGTATTTAATCTGGAAAATATTTTTTTTTTATGATTCTGGAACTGAAAAGTGACAAATCATCCTAACACCCTCACCACCTCCATAGCTGGCAGTCTATAGTTCGTTTCTTGCGGAACTTCTTGCCACGCACATGTCAATGGGCGGCGGTGAATGCTTTCTATCAAGTGAGCCCTGTTACTGTTGCTTTGCTATCCGACTGTCGGTATGTTACTGGAATAGACATGATGTGTATTTCTACTGCTAATATTACAAAAAAAATTAAGGAGGAGTCCCCGTATAAAAAACTCAAGTAGGTACCTATTTTATTTATTACCGTGATATCTTTATAACTTTGAAACAAACAAACCTCAGGAATCATGAAAGTATAATGCATATCAACAAATCATAAAAACCAGTCAAGCACAGAACGCAAGAAACAATCAATATTAAAACGAAGTATTTCTTCTAATCATCAAAGAACTCCAAATACAATAAATTACCACTTTACCTACGCAATTTAAATTACAACAGAGACAAAACAGTCCGTAATAGCATGAAAAATAAAAGTAGCTCTTAATGACGCTATTACCGGGTATTTATCGACTGGCTACACTAACGGGCTAAAACAAAATGGCGGCGAGATTTGACATTTATAAGCCGGAGCTCAGATTGTCGATATTTTAAAACACTGTGACAACACTATTCGAAAATTGTAAAAACTTTTGTAAAATATTCGTCAATCAATGGATTGAATAAAATATGTTGAATGACAAAAAAAACAGAATAATGAACTTAACTGACGCCTGACTGAAGTTTGTTGTATTAGAGCCCCCTTAAATATCTATTTTATTCTGTTTTTAGTATTTGTTTTTATATCGCTCATAGTAATACATATTCTGTGAAAAATTCAAGTCTCTAGCCATTACGGCTCAAGAGACACAGCCCTGAGACAGACGGACGGACGGACAGTCAGACAGACAGACAATGGAGTCTCAGTAATAGGGTTGCATGGCACCCTTTGGGTACGGACCCCTAAAAAACGAACTATAAATAAATTTTGCTCACCCGTGACCTTAAAAAGGATCGCGGTTGAGCAAAGTAATTGTATAAGTATAAAGTTCATTGATTGATGTGGCCCTCCGGAAAGTAACGCCTGTGCCCAATGCTTAATGAAGTACAAGCTATTTGTATTAGCACAGAGTACATCACAATACATTGCTAATACTATTTACTTCTATTTTGTTCAGTGCCCTTAGTGTAAGTTTTCGGTTACAAAATACGTCTTGATCGCGTGCGCGTTAAAATCTCAAATTGTATGGAAACACAAACATCGCAAACGTTCCGCTAGAGGCGCTGTACGTGTTTGCATACAAATTGAGATTAAAACTTACACTAAGGGCACTGCAATCGAGCCGTGATTCAACAAATTATTATAGAAAAGACGTTCTTCAAAAAGTACGCGTAAGAGTTTAAAAGCATCTACATTTTCAATTTTCTCTGGATTCTATTTTCTTATTCGCATACCGTCTTCACACAACTTTTAACTTTAAAATATGATTTTTACTACCTATTTCACTGCTACCTTACAGCGATAAAAACGCAAATCCCGTTCACATCTACAACAAACTAGTAACGTCAACCCAGCTAAGCCTTTAATCCCCCCAGTAACATCCTGTGTAATGTCAAAATGGATTAGAAGAAATATTTTGCGGAAAGACTATAATATGTTGAGCATGATGTATGTATGTATGATGTATCTAGAAATCCGGCAGCGTGTCAAGTCAAGTTAAAAAAACTGGTGACGCAGCAAACATTTGAAGCTACTTTGACGCTTTAATAACTCAAAATATATTTAACATAAACACATGAAACTTGATAGAAGCTCTAAGATTTGCCTACTAAAAAGAAACTCAAATTTGATTAATTACATTAATTAATTTATAAGTTACTGACTGACATCATACACCTCCAGATAACTAGAACAGTTGAAATAGCCGTCCAGCTGGTAAATTGTGTATATGCAAATCAATTAATTAGAAAACAGTTAATAATTATGGTTTGTTAACAACTATAAAAACTATATTTTTTTCAACTAGTGCCTTAAGAACTTTTCATCAAATCTTTATTAATTTTAGACAAGTTATCTTGTTTCTTTTGTCGGCAAAGTCAACCATCACGATGGCACGCATATTCTTAATAATGTTGAACTTGGCTATCTTTTTCACATTTACTTATACCTATTGTTAATGGAATCTAATAAGCTAGTCATATCGTCGATCACTAAATCCGATTACATCCTGTATAAAATCGCATTACATGTCAAAAGGAATAATTCGTGGAAACACTATAAAACATGGAACAACCTGTATAAATTCATAGCTAGAAATGTCGCCACGCTAAGGTTATAATCCACCCTGTAACATCTGTAGTAGGGTTACCATATCAAATAATAAAAATTGTAACAAATGCGGGACATTTCAAAAATTTACCAAAGTAAATGCGATTGTGTCTGAAAAATATTTAGAATCAAACTTTTCGTTGTAAATTAATTAAGCACGAATAGAACACGCAATAAGTGAATGTAGTCTGTCTGAATTAACACCGAAACATTATCTTAGGCGGAATAAATGATAATTTTTCTTAGTCTACGTAAATACAAAATTTATTGATAGAATAATATAAAGGGTAGATTACAACCCTCCGGCGTCTTACGTCAAAGTCGTAAAATGTCCAGTGTCGAAATTGCGTCCATATCGTAAAGGTCCATGTAATAAGGGGCTGTTTCACCATCCATTGATTAGTGTTAACTGGCGGTTAGGTGTGATGCCGTCTCTATTTGTTTTGTTCGAATAGACGAAGACGGCATCACATTTAACCGTCGGTTAATGCTAATCAATGGATGGTGAAACAGCCCCTAAATAAACTAAAACTAGATGAAAATTAAATAAACCAAAACTATAATAAATCTAAAAATGCTCCCTGTGGCATGGCAACAAGCAGCATTTCCTCGGGTCTTGGAGATTTCATATGTATTTAAGTACGTGTTTATATAAGTATGCTTAGCCATTGCCTAGTATCCATAATACAAGCTTTGCTTAGCATGGGACTAGGTAGGTCAATTGGTGTCAATTGTCCCATGATATTAAAAATATTAAGAGCCGTGGTGGCCTAGTGGTTTGACCTATCGCCTCTCAAGCAGAGGGTCGTGGGTTCGAACCCCGGCTCGCACCTCTGAGTTTTTCGAAATTCATGTGCGGAATTACATTTGAAATTTACCACGAGCTTTGCGGTGAAGGAAAACATCGTGAGGAAACCTGCACAAACCTGCGAAGCGATTCAATGGTGCGTGCGAAGTTCCCAATCCGCACTGGGCCCGCGTGGGAACTATGGCCCAAGCCCTCTTGATCTGAGAGGAGGCCTGTGCCCAGTAGCGGGACGTATATAGGCTGAGATGATGATTAAAAATATTATTGAAAATCCGAACGCATGGTCACCTTATCTGTAGGCGCATTTGTACGTATAAAACAGTCTCAATATCGGAACGGTGCTTGTCAGAAGGCATATTTTGCGGATGCTTATATTTAGCTAAGCGCAGCCTAAACATCGCACGCGCAACAAATTAAGCGATCGCCGCGACACATGACGCGCGGACGCGATCGGCGCAGGGCTGCCACAAAAAAATCAAATAAAACTCATTCATTATTGTACAAAAAGAAATACAGAAAGGTTACACAAAAGATACACAAAAACTTACTTATCACTGAAGGGATCTCTAACTAAATTAAAAAAATCAAAACAATAATAATTTAAATTAAAAAAATGTCATGGTGAATGGTTGTGTTTTGTGTTGCTCTGCTGGTGAAATCTGGTTGAGTTCGAAACGAGTTAGTGTGGTGGTGGTGATAATTGGGTTTGTGTGATGTGTGTGTGTTCTTAAGTTTGGAGTCAGAGAAGCTGCCAGAACACAATTGTTTGCATAAATGCAATTTCACTGGTGAACAAAGTACTTAATTGTTTATAGTTGACTGGACCTCCGCAAAGTAACGCCTGATTTAATAAATTCATCATCATAATCATGTGAGCCGAAAGACGTCCACTGCTGGACATAGGCCTCCCCCAAGGCTCTCCACTCAGACCGTTAAATTAGGTGCCAATAATTAAGATAGAGTTTTTCTAAAGATTCCTACACAATGTGTCGGTGGGTTCTTAAAACTTTTTCGCTAAGTAAAATCCATTAATATTTAGTCTTCATCATTCACGTCACGTGCCTAATAAATTTAGAGAAATAAACATTACTTTTAACCCATTTGAATGAAATAAAGAGAGTCTGCAATTAATTCAACAGTCTCACACCACACTAATTAAG
>NC_133491.1:15117944-15155249 GCF_025370935.1 Choristoneura fumiferana
TTGAACCAACCAATACACTAACATGTATGACAACAGTGTAAGTGACAAGTACTAAATCATTAGTTACTTAGCTCGTGCAAACCCGGCATTACTGTTCTTACGCACACAAACGCTCTCAATGTGATTCGAACCTTATAACTTGACGGTTCGGCTTCGGTTTCACGTAGAGTTTATAGGGTTCCGCATCCAAAAAACGCTTACGGAATTCGGTCTCAAACTTGTTTTTTTTACAGGTAATATAATGCACTAAACCTCTGTATGTACTTCAAAAAACGATGTCAACTATGACGTATTAATTAAGTCATAGTTAAACAATAAATCTACGGCTTTTCTTCATATAAATATATTGGTGTTATTCTTTTTTTTAATAACGCTTTTTTCTAAGGTACGCACTTACCGCTGCCAATAATTAGAACTGTCATCTCAATCATGTAAAGTTAAACCAAAAATATATGACTATTGTCAAGAGGGCGCTATTGTTCTTATGTATATGGCAATAGTTCAGTATAGTCTGAACAATGACATCTCGACTTGTCTACAACGTTTACTTGTTAGCTCTGATGTTAATTTGGAAAGGTTTTGTAGTGAAATAGTTTCATTCCCCAAGCGTTTTTTTCAGTAGTTTATTATAAACATTATTTACAATGATCCGTTGTTGACTACGAATCGTTTTGGGCATTTTTGTTATTGTTCAAAGAAACCGCCACAGTGACACTGACAATCATTAAAATTATTGCCAGTGTAAGAAATTAGTTCCAATGAAATTCCGCAACATGGCGAATATATTTCTGGTCAGGCTTTAATAAGATATTTCAATTAAACTACAGGGAATGAAGGTTTGATCGATGGCCTCTCAAACAGAAGATCGTGGGTTCAAAACACATTTTTATGCTTTTTACAAAAGAAAAATACATGTTCAATATTTTTTGATAATTGTATTGTATTGTTAAACTCTTTATTGTACATAAAAACACATGAAATTAACAGAACACAGGATAATAAGATGTACAACGACGAACTTATCCCTTAAAGGGATCTCTTCCAGTTAACCAATCCAGCTAGGATAATCTATCTTAGTCTATTGCATGGTGGCACGGAACCCTTTGTCTGCGACCCCGACTCGTACTCACTCAAGTAGAAGCTGATTGATTTTTATGGCAAAGAGACACTAGGGTTGTCTGCACCTCGCAAGTCGCATTTGCGTCCCGCTCCAACATCATAACACCGAAAGAGATGCAATGAGCTTTTTATGCGGGGTTTGTGATGCCTATTGAATTTCTTAAGAGTCGACCACACTACTCCCTAAAAAATTTTGACGCTTCGTAAACGCAGTGACGTAACAAATGAAGTTTTTACATCCCAAATGTTTTTTTTTATCCCACAAATGTATCTAGGTACATAAAATACCTACGTGGTGCTCTTATCCTTTCGGGTGCCGGCGCCATATTATGTAAAACTAACCGTTAGTGTTACGGCCATTATGTAAAAATCTCCGTTGAGTGTCATGGCCGCTTGGGTGGTTTTCGCGAGTTAGCATATTTTACAAAAAATATCACCCAAAAAAATATTTTAATAAAAAAAAAACTGTTTATTATAAATCAGAATATCATTACTAAATTTTTATAATTACTTAGCTAATAATCTTTATTATTTAAGATTTTATAACTAAGGAGTGCAAAGGGCGGATGAGGGATTATGGAAGCGACCACAACGGTAAAAGACGCAACTGTCTCGTAAATGCAGCTGTTTTTCAAAAAATAATGCCCCATACAATACTATGCTTATGCTGTTGTGACCAACGAATACAATATGTTATTAATATATGAAAACGTCAAAAAAATTAGGTGTGTGTCACGTCACTGCGTTCACCGTGCGTCAGGGTACTTAGAACAGCAACGTGTACGAGTCTTTACGTGGCTTTGTACGCCAATTGAAGCGGTGTCAGTTATCGTTAATGTGTTATAATTTGAGATATTTATTGTTATGGCTTGTTAAATTGGTTGGGGTTTTAATGGTTTGGGCTTTTGAATTGACTGTGAGGTTTGATTTGTGTCTGTTTTTTATAACATGTTCTTAGTGTTTACTCGCGGAATCTATGGGAGCGTCTCAATAGGCATAGAGTTTGATAGGAATAATGAATAAAACACATAATGGTCATTTGATAGGTGTTTTAAAATTAGTCTAGACTATTTCAGTTTTTCATGATTTTTTGAATGCGTTTGACTAATGTCTACAAGTTTATTTAGTTGTGTTTTGTTGTCTGTCTGTAATCAATCTTGTAAGTCAACAATCAAGTATTGGCAAATTTGGTAACTTATGTATATTGCGTGACATCATCTGGTGCAGGTACCAGGATCGTCTCCGCAGGACGGACTCTTCAACGGTTAATGGCATCGACTTGAAATTTGGAATGCAAATGTAGTTTGGGTGGCAATGCAAGTACAGCCAACAAAAAGTAAAGTCGGCAGAAAAAGCTTGTATTAAAATGATTTTTTTACCAAAAAATTATTATTGATCGATATTCAAAGCCGCGTACCTAAGAGATCTTACACAAGGATGTTTGGTTAAAACTAACTAAATAGTCTATAATATATTCTTAGGTGTCTAATATGTATTAAGTTGATCTAATTTAATTTGTTTGATAAATTTCAATTTCATTCTACTCATCATTTAATTTAATTTACAATATTTATTTATTATTTTATTCTGTACCTATGGACTTAAGCCTTTAATTTTTTTTATTTATTTATTTAAGCCATAATAAGTAATAAGTTACATTTGAAATTTACCACGAGCTTTGCGGTGAAGGAAAACATCGTGAGGAAACCTGCACAAACCTGCGAAGCAATTCAATGGTGCGTGTGAAGTTCCCAATCCGCACTGGGCCCGCGTGGGAACTATGGCCCAAGCCCTCTTGTTCTGAGAGGAGGCCTGTGCCCAGCAGTGGGACGTATATAGGCTGGGACGATGAAGTAATAAGTTCATTATCATTTAACTACAACTAATACAAACAGTCCTCTTACAACAATCACTATAACTAAACAGCCAAAGCGACAACCCTATTATCACTCAAATGTAACAAAGCCCGGTGTCAGAACACCCTGTATCACAAAGCAACCGTGTCCGTATAATTATGTGGATATAACGGGTTATATCGATGTAGACATAGACAAACATATCGATTGGAGGGGAATGTGTACTTTTTGTAGCGAGTCGTTGTGTTACTCCGTTAGTAACTTTTGTATATCAAATACTATGGTTTGTTCAAAAAATCTTTACTGAAATACCATCCCAGCCTAACGTCCCACTGCTGGGCACTATTGTGTTCGTCTCGAAACAGGTATTCGTCAACATCCAAAGTCCCGTCAAAAGCTATAAGCCCAAAAAAATCCGCGCGCTTCGGCAATAAGTTTTAACTGTTTTTTTTTAATCTCCAAGCTTTTATTTACCTCGCAATGTTTGCTAGTATTTTACCCGACCACCCTAAGGCAGTTGTCTCACCGCCAGCGAGGAAACGATTGGCTATCGACTATTTTCTCGCTCAAGAAGCGAACAAAAGATATAAGATCCTGTGTGAGTAAAAGAGACACATATATTAATAGTTGATCGCTGGCTGTTCACACTGTCGGCGAGAACTCGCTCTTACATCTTTTGTCGCAGCGACAAGAGCTATAAAACTCGCTGAGCTATAGATACTCGCTCAGCGATGTCAGCTTGGCGGCCGCCCCGCACGAGCGAGTCGAGTGGAGCGAGTAATCGCCCGTCGCACTCGAACACTCGCTTACAGCCGAGCGACAAAACTACACTCGCTTCTCGCCCACTCGTTTCTAGTTACTCGCTCTACTCGCTTCTCGCTCATCGTCGGCGGTGGGACAAGTGCCTAAGGAGTATGTATTTTACTAGCTTATATACATATGTAGGAATGTCTATTTCATTTGTCGACTCGTTTATCACTATCCAGCGGGACTGTGCAATTTTTGGCGGATAAAAACTATCCCACAGCCTTCCTGGGAAGAGCTGGTCTCAAACTTCGTACCAAACATTTACATCAGTTCAGGAGGGCTACTACGAAACTTGAAGTTCATCGTGCCGTCCCTCTCGCTCTCGTATTAAATAGTTAAGTGTCAGAGGGACCGCACGACACGAACTTCGAGTTTCGTAGTAGCCCTGCAGCGTTTCAAGCATAAAGAGGTTAAAAGACAGACAGAAGTACTTTCGCATATGTAATACATTTAAGTAAGGAAGGCGTTCACTTTTTTCGCTTTTAAACATTTTAAAACTTATGGGTCTGAGACGATATTATTAACATGTATGTATACCTACGTATTACAGTACATAATATATTTATTCCATGCTAGTGTTTACAAGAATAATGTCATTTGAGTCGTGGGAATGCGGACAGCAGGGAATAGTTTCAATATTTAATTATACCTAATACTGTTACCACTTGTGGGAATTTCTATTGATGATTGTATAAAACGTTATACTTTACCAGAGTTATTACGGGCTGTTTTTATAGACAGCCTAAGACCAGACATTAATTAGGATTCCGTACCTCGAAAGGAAAAAACCGGCCAAGAGCGTGTCGGACACGCCCAAAATAGGGTTCCGTGGCCATTACGAAAAAAATTAAGTAATATTTTCTTAATTGATTTATTTATACGGAATCTTCCAAGTTTAGGTAAATTTTATACCTTAGGCTGCTATTTACTTTTAAACATACTAATTAATTTTCAAGGCAAACTTAGCGTTTTCTTTTCCTTATATGTTGATAATACTATTCCTATCCCCTTTTTTCAAATATTTCCACCCACCGGTTTAGATTTAGAGGGGGGATGTAATGAAATTTGCACTTTTAAGTTGAATATTTCGCAAATAAATCACTAAATCAAAAAATCGTCTTAGCAACCCCCTAATGGTTTTAAAAGACCTATCCTAATGGTTTCAAAGATATATCCTAAAAATCGAGAAATATCTTCAAGACACGATTCCCGTTTACATACCTATAAATGTGCACGGAACCCTCGGCGCGCGAGTCCGACTCGCACTTGCCCGGTTTTTTTTGCCAATTTTTCTTTCAATACGTGAATGGAGTTCTAATGTTATTTTGGCCACATACTCGTAATATTATCGACTCGCACTTGACTTTTGAAAGTCACTAATGTAATGTTTGTCATACATAACTATTTTTCTCTGAGTTGATTAATTGCAGGATTGTCATAAAAAAATCTCTGAATCTATATTTCTTCGGAACTTTCATAAAACAAACCATACCTAACCCGCCGTGTTCTATAAAAGCATAAATAAGAAAATAAACTGAGATTCTTTTTTCGTTTCGGAGATAATTGTGAGTTGGGAAAAGAAACATTTGGCACAAAGTTTGGCACACAATAATTCTGCGAAAAGGCAGAACCCGCTTCGGTAGATGATCATTACTGAACTTTCATGGCAACTTTCTTGAAAAAATAGTGTGGTAGATTCCCTTGCCTTCCAAACCGCAGAGGTCCGAAGTTCGTAGTTGGCAATAGAGAGCGCTGCCGTCCCTTAAGGTCTAGAGTCAGTAAATCGTTGCAGTAGTTCGACAGATAGCAGAGCGTTTGCCATGTGCAGGTGAAAGTGCAGGTGAGTAGACCTTGCGAAAGTGCCTTGCCCGGGATTGCTACCACCATCTTGCTCGCTAAATCTGCCGTGAGCAGCAGTGCTTGCACTGTTGTGTTTCGGCGTGGAGAGTAAGACAGCGGTGAAATAACTGGCACTTGAGGTATTCCATCTTAGGCCTCTAGGTTGGCAACGCATCTGCAATACCCTGGTGTTGCAGTTGTCTATGGGCGGTGGTGATCTCTTACCATCAGGAGACCCACTTGCTCGTTTGCCATCCAGTCGAATAAAAAAAAAAAAAAAAGGTGCGACCAAACCGCTGCTTAAACTAACCTAACCAACAAAAAGTTGGAAAACCCTCGACTTTGTCACTTCGAAGCTTAAGCGCAGAGACGACCAGATGGCCTAGTGGTTAGAGAACCTGACTACGAAGCTTGAGGTCCCGGGTTCGATTACCGCGTCGGGGCAGATATTTGTATGAAAAATACGAATGTTTGTTCTCGGGTCTTGGGTGTTTACTATGTATTTAAGTATGTATCTATCTATATAATTATATTAAGCCGTTGCTTAGTACCCATAACACAAGCTTTGCTAAGCTTACTTTGGGACTAGGTCAATTGGTGTGAATTGTCCCGTGATATTTTATTATTTGATATCACAATAATTTATTTTATTTTTAGGTTAAGAATTTGTATCTTGCAATGCCCTTCCGCCTATCGTATTATTACTGTATTAATTTTGTAATTTTGATGATATGCAAATAAATGAAATAAATAAATAAAACGGCTGAACCGATTTTGATAACATATCTAAGAACCATCGCTAAAAAACTTGCTTTCAATTTAAAAAAACCGCATTCAAATCGGTCAACCCGTTTAAGAGCTACGGTGCCACAGACAGACACACACAGACATACAGACACACATAGCGGTCAAACTTATAACACCCCTCTTTTTGCGTCGGGGGTTAAAAACGTTGACTGCACGGAATCGCAGTGACGCACCGTTAACGCACCGTTTATATCGCATGCTCTCCGCACCGCTGCTTAAAATACGGAATCGCAGTGACGTGCCGTAAACGTCAGGACTTTACCGAACAAAAAGTCTTGTCGTTGATTCGATTTGTAGCATTCGAAGATGGCGGATGTAGACAATATCTAATTTTACTATTACTGTTTCTTTGGCTAGTACAAGTATAATTTTGATAGTGTTTTATGCGGCGATTAACCTTAACAGTGAACAGTGATCCCAAAAATTCTATATTGCTCTCGTGTCTGACATTTTTTAATGCGCAAGTGTCTCCACGTGGTTTCTGGAATTTTACTATCAAGTTGCAAAAACTACAACCACCGTACAACGTCCCTCTCAAAGAAAGTTTACCTTGACACTGGCGAAATTGTCCTATTAATTAGGACAGAAAAGCCATATTTTAAAAGAGAAGAAGAAAAAGAAGTCTTATTGTCGTCTACGCCCCGTCACTGCGATTCCGCACCGTTTGCGTATTTTAAGCAGCGTGCCGTCACCGTATTTTAAGCAGCGGTGTGGTCTCACCTTTATATCGCCAGTAAAAAGCTCCTTGTACCCAAAAGCTACTTTCATAATATCGATGAGCAAGTACACAATCTTATTGAATAATGTGTAATCTTTACTATGGCCATTATTGCCAAATGCTAGATTTATCATAAATTAGGCACGTACACATTACCCAACGTTAGCGACTAATTTCACAATTTGGAGAGGATTTTTCATTAATCATTATCTACGGCTATTATGCCGTCCCTCTGCTGGGCACAATTCTCTACTCAAAACAAGAGTAATTGAAATTTCACACACACCACATGCATTTCATTAATATACATACTTAAACTAAAAAAAACCTACTGTATCCTACTAACACTTTAAACGGGCAAATCTTGTATATATCCATACTAATATTATAAATGTGAAAGTGTGTTTGTTTGTAGGTTTGTGTGTTTGTATGTTTGTCCGTCTTTCACGCCGGAACGGAGCAACGCATTGACTTGATTTTTGACATAGAGATAGTTTATGGGCCAGAGAGTGACATAGGCTACTTTTTATCCCGGAAAAATGCACAGTTCCCGAGGGAACAGCGCGCGATAACCGAATTCCATGCGGACGAATTTGCGGGCAAAAGCTAGTACATAATATATATCGGGGATGAAAAATCGATCTAGCTTAGCCTTATCTCTGGGAAAACGTTGGTCACCTAGTTTTAGCCCGAGTGGAGCTCGGTCGCCCAGGTACTCCTACTAACACAATATTTTAGAGTCTATATTTTAGACTATTGCGGTCATTACTAATTTTTTAATTAAATTAAACTGTAGTCTCGTAAAGTCAAGGTACGCGAAACAAAAGCCGAATTTAATTCATAAAATTTGTATACTACTAATATTGTAAAATAGTAAGTATTCAAGCAAATTAATCTGCTAAGAATTTATTTATCGCTATCCCGTGGGAAGCTTTTTTTAGGGATGAAAACCTATCCTATGTCCTTCCAGGATCATAAACTACCTTCATACCAAATTTCATCTAAACCAGTTCAACAGTTTAAGCGTGAAAAGGATACAGATAGACCGAATTACTTGCGCGTTTATAATATTAGTAGTAAAGATAGAACATTGAATAACTAACTTACGGTCAAAAGAGAACAGTCTCTTTTATTCAAACCACAGATATAGATTACAGTAGATTACGCAAATGCATCTACTTCGCGTGTCCGAAGCCCGACCAAACGTCGGGGTTGGCCTCATACAAAGACTGACCGCTAACTGACTAATCATGACTAGTGACTGACTCGAGCCCCACGGCGCGGGCGGGCGTCGCATTTGAATCGATTTTGCGCGGACATCGGGGAATTCACATCGCCTAATTCGCTCTTGAGACGTCACATTGGATATAAAAAAGTGACACGGTTGGTTTTCATACAGATTGAGGTGTTTGCGTTATCTAGTGTAATCTATATCTGTGATTCAAAGTGTATTAAAGGGCCACGGCCACAGAACCAAAAATAGTAGCTCAAACAAAACATTGTGTAACTATTGATAAATCGATCGATTAGTAGAAAGTTAATCGATTACTTGGATCGCTCTTCATAACCGTCGATTTTTCAACGGACCCCCCGACGGCTCGACTCACCTATATATTATTGTTACTTCATATCTAATGAATTGAGTGTTGCTACTTATTTAAATTGGATTAAATGCTTCTCCATCCGAACGTCACGATTATAAATGGTGCCATCCGCGCATGTCATAAGTACAGTCAGCAGCAGAAGTGGATGAGCGGTTACGGTTCTCAAAATGATCTACACACGACTCTACTGCCTACTGCCAAAGTAATAAGAGTGTTTAGATGGCTCCGCATCACAATTTTGAAAATCATTACTCCTAAGTATGACATTCCTAAGTATGTTATTTCTTTAAGTTTTCCTTTCCTGTTTAGGTTAGCTTGAAAAGATCCCTTTTAGGGATAAGTTCGCCTTTGTACTCTTTTGTTTTGTTGTTTTCTTTTTGTATTATTTTTGTGTTTTATGTACAATAAAGTATTTACATACATACATTCCTAGAGACAAAACTCCGAAAATCAAAATTTATAAGGTACCAAATTGCTAAAAATGTTTGTCCTAATGCACTTTAACTCGAATGACCAATATTTCTTTGTACAAAATATCTAATAAAAATACTTCGAAATTCAATATATCCAAAATGCAAAATACCTACGCACAAAAAGCCTAATGTCAATTTTTCGAAAATCATTACTAATACAAGTGTCAAACACGATAAAAATACAAATGTCGTTAGAATTATCGTGGACTAACAATTTTGTACATTAGACATTTTAAACATGGGTTAAATGAAAGTAGGATAAACGTCGTTAGGATTTTTATGTATTAGCACTTTTGTATATTAGATATTTTTGAACTTGGGTCAATTGATGTATCTTTAGGAATTTTGTACATTATAAATTTAGATTTTTGCAGTTTTATCTTTAGGAATATCATACTTAGAAATTTTGATTTTCGGAATTTTGCTACGGAGCTGTTTAGATCATTTTTAGCAACCCGACTTCTCATCTAGTTACTTCTGCTGCCGCCTTAGAAAATCTCTAATAAGGGTGTGTTTTCTTTCCTGCTTACTATACCGGGTGTGGCCAGTAATACGATCAAAAAATTCAAACATAGTACTCGTCAAACTGAACAACATTAGTTCAGCGACTTTTAAAAATAATGGAGTCTTTAGATTTCCCTTTTCATACAAACTAAATACTAATATCAATGTACGCCATCCTAGAACACAACTGAAGTCGCCTCTCACGGTCCAAACATCAAGCATTTTGCTTTACATTGCTTCTTCGAGTAAACTTTAAAGTGTAATAAAAATTAAAAAACCTTATCATTTTAAAAAGTCGTTGAAGTAATGTTGTTTAGTTTGAGGAGTACCTATGATCTATGTTTTAATTTTTTGCTCATATATAGATAATGAATTATTATTAGAGTAAAATAGTTTAAGGATCATAATTTTTATACCCTAACAGCGTGTCGTGTACCTACTATTTAATAATATGTCACCTAATGTAATGAACATGACTTATAAATGAATAAATAAATAAATAAATAGGTGTGGTACCTATCATGTCAATGAGGGCAGCGGTTTATGCGTAAAAAGGACAGACAGTCACTTTCGCATTTATAAGTTTATTTGGGAATACAAACAGAATACATTCCCACTGCGATGCGATTGCCAGCCGACTGCCCATACATCCATTACAGTCGGCCAAAACTGCACGCAAACTGCACGCTGGTTGTGATTGAAAAGTATGGGAGGCAGCTGCGATTACAATGCATTTAGATATAAGACCGTGTGACAGCCCTAACTAAACTTATAAGGTATAGCCTGTGACTCTGTCTGCAAATCCGTTTATCACTATCCCGCGGGATCTTTGAAAAACGAGTCTATCACTCCCTCAAAAGGCCAGCCACGCACCTGTGATACCCCTCGTTTTGCGGGTGCCCATGGGTGGCGGTGACTGCTTCCTTTTCTTTGCCCGCTCTTATATAATTACGCAATTATCGGCCTCGTAGAGCTGGCTCAGTATTAAATTATAAAGTGCAAATTCAATCGGAAAAACGCGTTTTAATAGCATATACCTAAACATAATGTCAATTGACTTATGGTGTCAAATAACCTATTAGTTTACTTTATAAAACCCACAACATTATTTCTAGGAAATTTTAATTCAGTACTCAATGTTTATTTATACCTAATTTACATTATTTAGGGCGAGGTATGACGTCAATGATTGAAGTGCAAACTTGCAGAAAAAGATGCATCAGCGCCGCATGCGTCAAACACTCATAGTGCTGAGGTGCTATATCTTAAATAGCTTTAGCAGTCATTAAAAGTAAATAATGCTAGATTCCGAAAATATAATTAGTCCGTTTGATTATCGAAACGTATTGATCACGTATTGTTCAATTGACAATTAAACAAAAAAACAAAGATATAGCCACTTTTTATTTAGACGTGATTTCACTAACCCAGTCCCAAAGTTTGACGCGCTTTATCTTTGTATTTTTTTATTTGATTGATTTTAATCTTACTGGCGTGCTAATTATATTTCTTTCATGTTTGTCTTCTATATTTATGAAATCACATACCCTAGCCGATTGATCGACGCACAGCCAAAACTATTAATAATATAATACCACTGCTTATATAAAATCAATTTACACAACGCAGTAATTTTATAAGATCCATCATCATCAACCAGCCTATATACGTCCCACTGCTGGGCACAGGCCTCCTCTCAGAAGGTCCCACGCGGGCCCAGTGCGGACTGGGAACTGCACACATACCTTTGAATTGCTTCGCAGGTTTATGTTTTATTTTTGTTTTTTAGTTTTAGCTAACCCTATTAGGTTAATCTTAACTTTATTAATACCTTCCTATATATAGTTCGATATTGTGTTTTTTGTGTTATGGTGAAAATAAAGTTTTAATCAATCAATCAATCAACAAACCACTAGGCCACCACGGCTTAAGATCCACATAATATAAGTAAATAATTAAACCTGTAAAACATGTTAATTCTAATTACTTAAATAATAATATTCATGATGAATAAAAGCCTACTATAAAGTTAATAGCAATTAATTATTTTTACTTTGCATAGCCTTGCATTCACGTCTCAGCGCCATAAGTCATCACTGGCAACACACACTGGTCGAAGACTCTAGTCTTCAGGCACTGCGGAATATTGGACGAGAAGACATCACGAAGTTTCCCGAACGCTGCCCATCCGAGTTGGATTCTTCGGGCGACCACTTTGTCGAAGTTGGACCTACCCAATAGAACAACTTGGACAAAATTTCATGTATATTATATTATAATAATTATGATGTTACGTTATAAGATGCACCCATAAACAATGGATCAGTTTAAAATTAAAATAAAATCCCTTCTTTGGGCAGTTGGGTAAAAACGTTTATTCTGTAATTAAGCCGAGATTTAATTTTCTACACACCCAGCCAAGCTGTGGCAAGTACCTACTTAGTACTTTTTTTTTGTTTGCACAGAAGCGCTCTCCGTGCAATAAATCTGTCCAACCGTCACCTATATAATTTCGTAAACATCACTCAAATAACCAAGAAACCAATTTCGAAACACGTCTCAATAAACGTTTAGTAACACCATAAAAAACACATTTAGAAAAATCAAAGACTGACTTCAAAAACGCGCGGAAATGTAACAATTAAATGTCATCAAACGCGGCTTGTCAAATGTCAAACGGCCATATTGGATTTGCGAACAAGCTGGCCACTTCCGACGTTCTCTATTTAAATTAAATCATAACCACTTTAATTATGCCGTTGATGCGACCGGGCTTTGCGATTCTAAACTCTATATCCCACACATTTGAGTTTCAGTTTGGTTTGATGCTGTTCTTTGATGGAATTAAAACTGTGGCGGTTTATATCAAAGGGGCCACACACGGTGACGGACTTCCGCGACTTTATACATGGACATCACTATCGATTAAGTTAGTATCGAGCCGTGCGACTTAATCGATTTTTCGACCAATCCAGCACTTCCTGATAAGTACGGCAATATAGTGTAGAAAAGTCATACTTTTTACATCTACGAGTATCTAAGATGTCTAAAAACGAAAAAATAGTATACTTTCTGGTAAATCTTAAGAAAAAGGTTTTAGGAATTAAAAAATGTTATACTAAAGGTTTGCCATGTTCATTTTACGTCAAAAATGTGATAGTTTTTCTAAAATTATATGTCTATCAAACTCAATAATGCGTATTGTAAGTTTTCTCTCTACAGAAGACTTCTGAGCTAAAAACTATTAGACGATTTGCCGATTGTAGCTCATAATAATGCGGTATCATTATAAACATTTAGAACATTTCAAACGTTATACGAACACATTACTTTAATGGTCGTTGTAACTTTCACTGAACTGTATGCAAATATTACGCAAATGTATTGGCAGTCCCTCTCTCTCGTGTATTAAATAGTATAAGCGTGAGAGGGACGGAACGACGCGAACTTACATTTACGGATTTTGTGGTAGCCCCGCTGGCTACTGCGAGGTCGCGGACTGAACGCTAGCGGGCAGCGGGGCGAGTAGCGGAGCGGTGAGCGTGTCTGTTTATTTAGCGGTCGAGCGAGACTGTTTCACCACCCATTGATTAATTTTAACTGACGGATAAATGTGATGCCGTCTCGATCTATTCGAACATTTTGAACTATTTGCAGGTAGGACCTTGTGCAGGGTCCGCCCGGATTGCTACCACCATCTTGCTCGCTAATCCTGCCGTGAAGCAGCAGTGCTTGCACTGTTGTGTTTCGGCGTGGAGAGTAATACAGCCGGTGAAATTACTGGCACTTGAGGTATCCCATCTTAGGCCTCTAGGTTGGCAACGCGTCTGCTATACCCCTGGTGTTGCAGATGTCTATGGGCGGTGATGATCTCTTACCATCAGGAGACCCACTTGCTCGTTTGCCATCCAGTCGAATAAAAAAAAACATTACGTTAGTTTTGTCTTAGACGGCATCACATTTATCAGTCAGTAAAAGTTTTGTTATTATTATTGTTCCCCTTAATGGCGATCAACATTGTTCTGGTTTTATTTCGCGTTGTCTGCTGATGCCATAATTGTAATTGTCATATGTCAATATTCTTATCTTTTTCATTACACTGTTGCCATGATAATGTGGGCTATACAGCCAACTTATATTTTAGTCTCGTAGCTATTTTTGTATTTGTTTTGTTGTGTGACTTTCCGTAATTTCACTCTCCTGTGGCCCGGCGGAAGACCAGTGCTGGTTTTCAACCAGCGATATGCTGAGCCGGGACCTTTTTATAGCGGCAGCACTTCTTTTGTTATATTTACTAATTTATGTGTCATTGCTGTTATAAATATTATTTTCTTTCTTTCTTTCTTTCTTTCTTAAAAGTTAATCAATAGGTGGTGAAACAGCCCTTTAATAAACTAAACTAAATTAATTCTTCGTAACGTCGCGGGGAATAGCTAGTTGTATATAAAATTCATGTTAGGGAACGTTTATATTTTTATAAAATAAATCATTGCGAGAGGGGGGGGGGACAAATCTCACGTGAAGTTAGGAGGCTTGTGTTTAAATTGGCTTATCCTACAATTAACAACTAAGTACTGTTAATTGCAAGTGCTTAACGTCCAAATAAAAGTTATACAATACAACTATTATAAATAAGAGAGAGAGAGAGAGAGAGAGAGAGAGAAACATTTATTTACACATATTCGATACACATAAAAATACATTAGATGGAAAAAAATAAAAATAACATCGAATAGTATAAAGTGGACCCCAAGCCGCAACGCTATTTTCAGTGGGACCCCATTTTAAAACTAAAACATATAAAAACATACAACACACTATGACGACACGAACGCCAGCGGAATGAAGTTCGCAAAGAAACTTTCAATCCGGAAGCATATATGGCAACACTCGATCAGTTTAACCATTTTCGAAACAGTTAAACCTCAACAAGTCAGACCAGGATTGTAGTGTAATATTTATAATTATTTCAATAATAATGAGAATAGTTTGTGAAGATGTTCGTTACTCAATCATGCAATAACGTGTGAACCGATTTATATAAAAAATATGGAGACAGCGTAAAGCTCATTTTAAATTATCGAATATAATTTCACACTGAATTCGGAAAAACTCAAGAGATGCGAGCCTTTTCGAATTCGAACCTGCGACTCTCTGCTCAAACCACTAGGGTACCACGACTCAACAAAGAAAGAGTGTCAGCTAAAAAGGTAAACATAACAATACAATGCCGCTTTAAATATTGTACACCAGAAATAGTAAGCGATACAGAAAACAGGTACACAGAGAAAATTACAATACAAGGTAAGCAATATAACATAACAATTAAATGTAACATGGTTTTTTTTTCAATAATTCACGTAAATTAACCGGCTTTTGACACTAGTGACACTACTTATCATAAAGCGCGTCAAACATCTTCGATTTGGGCAATAATGCGTCGATTGTAAAGATTGTGTTATCAAAATATCGAATAAATTAATTTTCAAGCAATTACAACTATTTGTTATCCGGCTATTATTTAATTACTAAAGGTGTTGTGCTCCGAGAAATCGATTAATAGTTATCTTATACTAGCGTTTACCCGAGGCTTCGCACGCGTAAATCATTATATACAGCAGATGAATTGATGTTCCGGGATTTTATCAAATTCTCGTGGGAATTCCCTAAAATTACATCGAGGTTTTCATTGACGTTAAATTAAAACACCCATGCCAAATTTCATGACTCCAGTGGTTGTTATTTCGAGATTTTATCCCCATCACGCGGGAATATCGGGATAAAAAGTAGGTATCCTATGTGTTATTTCAGATGTCCAGCTATATATTATACTCGTTTACCAAATTTTATGACTCTTAAGCCCAGCGGTTGTTATTTAGATATTTTATCCTTATCCCGTGGGAATATCGAGATAAAAAGTATCCTATGTTTTAATCCAGGAAAATTCGTTCGTCATTTTTAACCCCCGACGCAAAAAGAGGGGTGTTATAAATTTGACAGCTATGTGTGTCTGTCTGTGGCACTGTAGCCCTTAAACGGGTGGGTCGACTTGAATGTGGTTTTTTTTATTTGAAATCAGGTTTTCTAGCGATGGTTCTTAGACATGTATTATCAAAATCGGTTTAGCCATTTTTGAGATATTGAACTTTGAAGTGACAAAGTCGGGGGTGTGCTAACTTTTTGTAGGTTAGGTTATAGTCATTTTCTGTTTCTTTGATAAAAGAAAAAAATACAGGTCCAATATTTAATGATAATCTAACTATAACACTAAATATCATCAACATCATCATGTCAGCCGAAAGACGTCCACTGCTGGACATAGGCCTCCCCAAGGCTCTCCACTCAGACCGGTCTGCTTTCCACATCCATCGCGATCCTACGATCTTAACCAGGTCGTCGCTCCATCTTTTTGGAGGACTACCGACAGCTCGTCTCTCGGTCCGCAGACGCCATCGGCCATCAGTCCTGCGAGCAATGTGCCCCGCCCCCGCCCACTGCCACTTCATTGCAGTTTCGCAATTCTTCGGGCTATGTCGGTAACCTTAGTTCCACTGCGGATATCATCATTTCTGATTCTACCCGCAGAGAAACCCCGAGCACAGCCCTCTCCATAGCCCTCTGAGTGACTTTGAGCTTCCTCATGAGGCCCATCGTTAGCGCCCACGTCTCGGAAGCGATCTTTGCTTAGGCTTTACCACGGAAATATCTGAGGCTACGCCACTGGTGTGTAGTAAACATTTTGACGATCAAGGACTTTAATTCATGAGCCAACTTGGAACCATTTCTCAGTAAATATATGTATGTATGTATGTATGTAAACTCTTTATTATACAAAAGAAAAGAAACAAAACACAATTGACAAACTTTGAGATACTTGTACAAAGGCATAAATGTCATAGTAACATCGCATTAATTAACGGACAGTCAGGTCTTAGTCTTAGTATTAGGGTTTCCGTTTTAGCCCTTTGGGTACAGAACCCTAAATAACATATATAAAAATAAAAGATACATAGAAAGTGAACAATTATTTCCACTGTTGCTATTTCATTTCCTCGCAATCTAAGTGAAAAGCAGAGTGTAAACTCGAGCATTAAACCCATTTTCCCCTCGACGTGTCTATAATATGGATCTTGGGTGAAATGGATCGCTTTATGCTCTCATTGTACAATCTACTATTTAATTCCCCTAGAAACTGCTGCAACAGCTGGAGGAGTAGTAAGAACAGTATTTAGTATAGTATTTTAACTAAGGGACATATACATCCCTGTATTTCTTTTATTATTATTTTTTGTTTTTTTTTTTTCTTTAATTGTAATAAATAGTTTTTAAGTATTAAGTAATTGTAATTATAATTATTTTATGAAAAATGACTTTCTGCCAAGTTTCTTGCGGCGCATTCTTCTTGGCAATGATGGTCTTTCCGAAAGCGCTGGTAGTTTAAAAAAAAATGACGTGTAAAAGTGCCATTTGCGCCTATTTACTGAATAAATCATTTGAATTTTGAATTTGAATTTGAAACACACATTTTTTGCATCTAGACATAATATTAGCTATAATAAGGCCGCGCGGGTGACCAAAGTAATTGTATTCAGTTCATTGATATGAACTTGTGCAAATTGCGCCTGATTCATTAAATTATTTGAAAATCGTGCGTTATTGTCATTTATTGTCATAAGTATTTGTCATAAGTATTTATGTGTAGTTACTAACCCCTTCTTAAATTTATTTACTAATATATTATGTGTTTTGTTACATGAAATAAATGATTTGAATTGAATTGAATTGAATTTCAAAGTTCAACATCTCACCGCTGAACTGATTTTAAAGAAACTTAAGAATAACCTAACCTAACCCACAAAAAGTTGGAAAACCCCGACTTTGTCACTTCAAAGTTCAATCTCAAAAACGGCTAAACCGATTTTGATGAAACGAGCCTAAGATAACCATTGCTAGAAAACCTGATTACAAATAAGTACCTATCGTATTCAAGTCGGTCCACCTGTTTAACAGCTATGGTGCCACAGACAGACGCACAGATACACAAACACATAGCGGTCAAACTTATAACACCCCTATTTTTGCGTCGGGGACTAAAAACCAATCTCAATTAAAATAGTTTTCGATTAAGACCGCATCAAAATCAATCTGTTTTTGAGCTATGATGCCACGACACGCACACTTAACTGTGAAACTTATACCACCCCCCTTTTTGAGTCGGGGGTTAAAACCACCAGATTTATAGTATAGGTAGTGCCACGAGCAACCAATTAAAGCGCTCGTTTGTTGAATGCAATAATAAAGAATGCAATCATCATCCCAGCCTATATACGTCCCACTGCTGGGCACAGGCTCAGAACAAGAGGGCTTGGGCCATAGTTCCCACGCGGGCCCAGTGCGGATTGGGAACTTCACACGCACCGTTGAATTGCTTCGCAGGTTTGTGCAGGTTTCCTCACGATGTTTTCCTTCACCGCAAAGCTCGTGGTAAATTTCAAATGTAATTCCGCACATGAATTACGAAAAACTCAGAGGTGCGAGCCGGGGTTTGAACCCACGACCCTCTGTTTGAGTGGCGATAGGTCAAACCACTAGGCCACCACGGCAAGAATGCAATAGTAAAGATAAAATATGTAATCTAACATTACCAAACATTATCTTGCGCGGTGAGCGCAGCGGATTCTGATACAAAATTGATGTGCGTCAAACGCATTGCATTACACAGCGTTCAATCAGTCATTAGCAAAGCAAACGTTAACCACTGAATCAAAAAACAATTGGTATCTTTGTCATTTAATCATTATGTGTTTGTTTGTTTTTGTGTATCTTACCGCCTAAACTGTTAGCAAATTTCGGTAAAGTTTACTCCACGATAGCTGAAAATGCGGAACAAAGCCTTTTTGCACCAAAAAATAACTACGTAAACCCGGGCAAAAACTAGTATTGAATTCGAATTATGTTAATTTGTAAAGTTATTATTCTTAACTTAATTTAATAGCCCCACAAACTTAATGTTATGTAAAATAACAAACATAAACACAAGTCATGTATTCCAATTTACATTTAAAGCTATAAATGTTTATAGCCTAATCCATCAACTGATCTTTGACTGCATCAGGCGATATTTAATCCTATTACATTTAATGAATGCCTAATGAGCTCTAGAAAGTCACTTAATTAAAACGACACCAATAAAACTATACTGCAACGCTAAAATCTTAAGTATCCGAAGCCAATACGAAACAATTAAAAAAAACTTACCAAAAGCAATCCGATTGAAAACACTGGCACAATAGAATCCGAACCAATTTGAATAAAAAAAAACACTGGCAATTAAAGCACTTCCGAATTGTGTGTCAACGCATTGTGGCGGGAACGGACAATAGTTCAACCAGCCAGTACGAATTGGACCGTTTCTGCCGTGGTACTGGCGGCGCGAGGCGGCTATTGCCCTGTGTGGGTGTGTACGAACACAGGGCGTGCGGCTGTGTGCGCGTGTGAGGGAGACAACGCGCGAGCTGTTAACGCGGCGATCCTCGCAGTTAGACTAACTCACATCCAAATCGCTTAATTTTATGAGTTGTTGCCTGCCCCATCCCCTCGGGGACGGAGGGAGTGACTTTGGCGAGGCGTCTTATGCTTTTTATGAGCTTTTATTTAAGTTGCCGTGTGAGTGTGACCCACACATTAATCATGTGGGTCAAATCTTTGAAGTCGATTCAACCCATTTTCAGAGGTCGCATTGGCTTGAAATTTGGTAAATATATGTAGGCTAGATAGCAATGCAGGTAGAGGCAGCAGAAACGCTTCAGTAAAAATGTTTTTATTTAACAATAACATATCTATGTGCATTATTAACAAACGTGATTAGGTATATCTACAGTTAGGGACTTTTAATGCACTAATGAAATGACAATGCTGAACAGCAGTTATGAGATTAGTCGATTGTGGTTAAAATTACTCAACAATTCTTTAATCTGAATCGTATCAGTAAATATAGAAAATCAGATAAAGTGCTCAATAAAAATTAATGAGTAGGTGCGCATCTTATTTAACAACAAAAACAAGCAAGTTAGTAAAGCAAGTAAGTTCTTGTTTATCTACAATAGAAAGAAAAAATGAAAATAATGTTCTCTCTAATGAATCTCTGCCAGAGAATTAATTTGAATACACACAATACACTTAATTACCGAGTGTGAATAACAGTACAGTATTTATTATTCCACGTGTACGAGTATCAGTCACAAGACATGATATGCTTAATGATTACTTTTGTTGTGTTATGCAAATATTCAAAAACGTTTAAGTGATACGAGTACAGCCACAAACAAGATTTGTAACGTAATGTCATTTTATGGAAAAGTGGATGCCAAGAAAATTTACTTGTGAGTTGACTAGCACCCTTGGTGAGATATAAAATAGTTAAATTCTGTATTCCGTGGAAATTTCGGAAAATCCCTTCTCACTCTAGTTATTATACACAACACAAGACACATATACAGTCAATCAATGTAATTCCTATGCTACCATAGAACCTTGTCATCATGAATGACATGTACGTGTCTGTATTCACTACAGAAGGTTCCATGGTAGCTGACCTAAGAAAATGTATTGTCAGTAGACATGTAAGTACTGCCAGATTTAATAATAAAGATATGAATTTACCATGAGTTTTTGGGGTTTTACACAATTACACATATAATACTTTTCTACGTTTTAACATAGCAAGGTATTTTAAAACTTTTCGATTAAAAGTCCATGACAATAAAAACTAGTTATTCATCATTTTATCGAAACCCTTATAAAAAATTATAAACACATAACATTGTAACCTTCCCAAAATTACAATCAGCTGATAAAAGCCCAATATTGATAATGACAGTAAAACTAGTGATTAACCCAATACAGCAATCAAACATTGATTAAGACCCGATAGCGCTATCGGATGATCGTAGACATTTCAAATGGAAATCGAAATAATCAGCACATTAATCGATTTATTTTACGTTTACAATCGTTAAAGTGAAAAGTTGTCAGATTTTGATACGATTAATGATTAAGGAAACTTTTTGCTAGTGTTGTGCAACGATGATTTAACTGTTCCTTTATGTTGTCACTAGCTGCTGCACGTGACTCCGTCAACGAAAAATTAGTTTTTCGATATCCCGCGGTTACTAGCAAATTTTCCTTCCCGGGACTCAAACTATCTTTATACCAAATTTAATCTGAGCCGGTTCGGCGGTTTGAGCGCTCCAAAGTATCCTACAGATAAACACACTATCGCATTCATAATATTAGCATGGTATTTTTATATCAGATTTTTATATACATACGTACGTGTGTGTAGGTATGTGTGTACGAACCTATGTGTCGTTGTACTGCGTTTAAGCCGCACAGTGAAGGTGGAGTGGTGGTCTGGGTGTTGTTGGTGTAAACTTTTTTGTCGGGTAGTATAGGTAGTGCCACAAGAGTTGAAGTGAACGATTACACACACAGCTACATGAAGAACTGATTGCATAAAAGCACTTGTACTATTACTTATTACATGGATAAGTCCGTCTTTGTACTTAACACTACTTTTTTTTATGTAACCTTTTTGTACAATAAAGAGTATAAATAAACAACAAACTTATTCCGTGATAAAAGGAGAATGAATGAAATTAATGAGTAAATGTCAAAATTCCACTGAAATTACATTCTTATGTGCGTGACCTCAACTCTGGTGGCACTACATATGTACGATAGCGGAACTTTGAAGCTGGGATAATATTGAAAAGTTTATCAGAACACTACTTTATTCCTGTACAACACGTAAAGTTTTGCTGCCGTCAACGAATTTCTCGCTTTGGTTAGGCGGATATAAAGCTTTTTTTGATCGGATTGTGTCGAATCTGCATTGATAGATGTGTGCAGATCTTTACGCTCACGGATTTGCTTCCTTGGAAGAATAACAAATGGACGAGGTCCCTATCCCATCCCATGGAAATTTCGAAAATTTGTTTCTTATTACACTACTACCAAGGTAGCCCTGGCTCCAGTTATTCGAGCTTATGTCATCTGTCAGACAGAAATGTACCTATTGTATGTAAACTTTATTGTGCAAAAACCAAGCAAGAAATACAATTGAAAAACGCTAAGGTACATGTACAAAGGCGACTTTATTCACCTTTGAGTTGACGAGAGGACAACAGTTCATCATCATCATCTCAGCCATAGGACGTCCACTGTTGGACATTAGGCCTCCCCATAGACTTCCAGTTGCTTCGGTTGGAAAAGTCACATTCCTGTTAAGGTTTATTTTGATTTTTGCCACTCATCTAAAACATTATTCCTACATTTCAGCTGGTGAATTTGAATTCAATTTAATTTACTTTTTTAATAATACTTAATCAAGACATGGACTTTCACCATTCAGCCTTCAAACCAATAAGTAACAAGAAGACCACACAACAAAGTCACAGCGTACACGGCATTTAGCGCCGGTACAGTAGCAATAACTCAGCGCAGGAAATCACGTCATCGCTCTATTACAGCACGCACACGAGGATACAGCTCACACACAGACGGCTGTCGGATACATGTGTTGTACGTTCGATGAGTTGTGGTGCACCGAAATGAACTTTTAATGCTGTTTGAGCGTTTGAACTCTCACTAGTCTTGATTCAAAGTCTAAATAATACCTTCAATCAATTCAGGCTATAACAAGCACTCATGAATGTTAAAAAAAATACTACAGGTTTGGAAAAACCTCCGTTAAGAAGAATCGGGCAAGAAGCTAAGTTGCTGTGTCGGCAGGTCGGTGACTTTGGCGTGTATTGAGTTTGATGGCGAATATTTTAAACGTTAAAAAATGATACGATCCCATAAAATATTATGTTGGTTTTTATACATAAATAACAAGGTTTGTCAATTGTACTTATTCTTTATCGGGTACTTAATAATAATAATAATAAACGTTTATTGCAGACCAGGGTCCATAGATTGTTAGTAACATGTAATCTCATTTAAAAGGATTAGTAACACAAAGAAATAAAATTATTATCAAAATTACTAATCAAAATCAAAATAAAATACATCAAAATTAAAGTCAAAATTAAAATTCATTTTTCTAATATTATTCTAATTCTAATTCATGAGCTTATAAATGCCGCCCCTGGAAGCCATATGAATGGAATTCCAGTGCTTAGCCATTGAACTAGCTGGGTTACCCGTCACCACCGCTAGGAGGCTGTTGGGGCCGCGCACACGGCGCATCAGGGAGGCTACTCTCTTGCGCAGTATCGCTGCAAAGCCGTCAACGCGTGCCTCTACGAACATACCTGATGCACTGCAATAACGCGGTAGTCCCATCAACATCCTAAATCCGTTATTGTACTGGATGCGCAATGCGTTAATCGTCTTCTGCGTGTGTCTGGACCACAGGCTACACGTGTAAAAGGTCTGACAATGTGCTCTGAAAGGAGTCACTTTGACATCCCAATCACATCGTGCAAACATTAACTTAGACTATTAACATAGACCACAGCCACTGCTACCAATAGATAATATTAAGTCATGAGTAATAATAATCCTACTAATATTATAAATGTGAAAATTTATGAGTAGGTATGGGTATGTGTGTGTTACTCCTTCATGCTAGTTTTAGCTAGATTAGGTTAGGCTGAGCGGATCTCGGGGAGCGTCATGGTTGAATGTCCGCGATCCCATGGCGCTCCCATAACGGCAGAGTGGAGAAACGCCGATGTGTTTTTAGTGGGTATGCTAAGTTCAGAGAGTCCCACATATTTTCCACGGAAGTATGCATAAAGCATTTTTACATCATATTAATTATAACGGATAACTCACGTCTTAAACCGAGATTAGCTCGACATGTTTCGGGCTATTTCGTAGCCCTTCCTCTCAGGAGCACGCGACTCAGCGGCTGCCGCAACACGCACACTCGAGCTAAACTCGGTTTAAGACGTGAGATCCGTTATAATATCATTTAATATGAGTGAGTCTCACGGTAGTTTCATGTTCATTTTCACATCGCAAAAAAAAGGCTAAACGGATCTGGAAGTGGTACGTAGATAGTCTGAACATCTGGAAATAACACATAAGCTTGTTTTTATCTCGATATTCCCACAGTATCGGATAAAACCTAAAAAATTCAACCACTGGGAGAGACGTGAAATTTGACTGGGTTGCTTTTTACACAACGTTAATAAAATCCATGGTATTGTTTTTTTTTGCAAAATTACGGAATTTCAGCTGTTATGTTATGTACTGCTACATAGCCGCGGGAAAAAACATAACTTCAAGCTTTAATTTTCAGCCCAATCAAAAAAAAATAGGATCAACTCGCACCCTATTTGAGCGAACGGCGCGCCCCCGCTCACCTAATTGTGTGCGAGAGGCATTGTTATGATTATGTATCCATTTGACATATTACGCTATGTGCGACGTAATTAGGAATTACGCCCCGTTATTAATGCCCCGTTTGCGCCACGTTTGTTTTGTGCCTTTTATGGATCGGTAATACGGAGGGCTTTGAGTTTCTGGAGTTAGATTACACTAATGTTTGCCCGCGGCTTTACGCGTAAACCAAATCCAGCAATTAATTAAACATCCGAGATTTTACTAAACTCATATGGGAATTCCCACAAATTAAATTGTTGCATATTGCTACCATTATCTTGCTCGCTAATCCTGCCGTGAAGCAGCAGTGCTTGCACTGTTGTGTTTCGGCGTGGAGAGTAAGACAGCCGGTGTAATTACTGGCACTTGAGGTATCCCATCTTAGGCCTCTAGGTTGGCAACGCATTTGCAATCCCCCTGGTGTTGCAAGTGTCTATGGGCGGTGGTGATGTCTTACCGAAAATATAAACTGAGACATGGATGCACAGAAAAACCAGAAAAAGAGACCAGCGCTGGGAATCGAACCCAGGTCCTCAGCAATCCGTGCTGCGTGCTATAACCCCTACACCACCGCTGGACAGGAATTTAGACACGAATTTTTCCTATGCATACATATCTCAGGTTGCTTATTTCTACTACGCTACTTATGCAGCAGCACAACTGATGCCTTACCATCAGGAGACCCACTTGCTCGTTTGCCATCCAGTCGAAAAAAAAACATTGACGCTGCATATAAAAGATTCGTGCCTCATGTTCTTAACCAGAGTGGTTAAAATTCCAAGGTTTTATACCGATCCTATGGGATCCCCCATCATCATCGGGAGAGCGTTATTTTTTCTACACATATGCATCTGCATACGAAATTGACAAGATTTCATATTTCTAAGACTATAATTTGATTCGTTCTCTGTATTCTGTTTGGAAAGAGAAAGACGCTGATATTTTTAAAATTTCGCTACGATTATTAATTAAATTATTACAATTTTTTTAAGATGTGCTTATTCTAAAAGGGCATAACTCCAAAACTACCACACAATAGATCCATTACTTTTGTCTAGTCTCTATAAAAAAAAAGATCACGTAAATCTGACGTAGACGTTGTATAAATTATGACAGCTCCTTTTTCTGGTGAAGAAGGCAAAGGAAACATATCTATTCTGCGGTAGTTTTGGCACAGGGTAGACCGAGGCGAATCGGATCAATTTTGGGTTAATGTCAAATAAAAGCATTTTTTAAAGTGATACATTGTTTATTAATATTACTCTGGATACAAGGGTTATCGATTTATAGAATCCAGAGGTCAAACTAAAAATAAACGTTTTTTTTTCAATTTTGACAATTAAAATTGAAAAACACTAAAAATATCCGATTCGCCCCATTTTTCGAGGCGAAACGGATCAAGAAAAACTCCTTCATAAAATATTTGTTTTCATTTATTAACACATGCACCAATAAAATTTGAAACAATCAATATCAAATTATTAACGATTAACTACCCTTAGCATGACCAAAGTGGTATTTTAGAAATATTTCGATTTCCCTTCTATAACAACATCTATATTAAAGCCATTCATTATAAATGTAACATAAAATTCAATGGTTAAAGCTAACTTTCGTGTTGAAAATAAATGTACTAGGTGTTAATTACTTCTTATTAACAAATTTCAATTTAAAAACTAAAGTAAAACTCAAATTGCTAGTTTTAACGAACACAACATTAAACAATGAAAATATCCGATTCGCCCCATTTGAAGAGGCAAATCATATCAAACAAAACAGGCCTTAAATTTTTGGTAAAATAATTAACAAAATCAAAATTAAATTCTAGTTAAGATCAATTATCATTTGTACTACAGAGATCACATTCATATAAAACCCCTTGGCACCTCCTCGATCGGCACAGTTTTCATGGCACCATTCTTCACAAACATGACATTGAATCCAGTCCTCTGCAGGTGGATGTACAAAGGCTTCAAAACAATAAATGCAATGCCAATATCTAGATGATGAACGTCCTTTAACTTTGGTGTTGCTTTGTTTTCTTTTTAATTTGCACATTTTGTTTATCTTGTGTCTTCTTAATACGAGGGCCCGTTTTACCAGCCTTTCTTGCTTTAGAGTTGACCTTTTTATTGCATTTTCCTTTCCACCTCGTTGCTTTATTACACCACAGGACAGTGTAACTCTTCGTTGTAAAGATGTGAACGGCACATTATATACTTCGGCCGCCCGACGTAATGTCAGCTCTTTAGTCAACACCTTGTCAGCTGCTTCTAACATGTTTTCTGCACTCAATTCTCCTTGGTATGTCTTTCTTTTATACGTACGAACCATCTAAAACATGCAAACAATTATTATTATTAGTGTAAACTTGGAAAAATCGTATTCAAAGTAGTGATCCACTTCGCCCCCAAACAGGTGATCCGAATAGCCCCAAACCATGTGTTTACAATATTTGACCTAGCGCAATTATTCTTCAAAATACAGTTACAATCACATCAATTACAAATACAAAACACATTGCTAACAATATTTAATAATAAACATTAAACTACAACCAACTTACTTTGATTTTATCACAAATATTGTCACCACGTTTTTTATATCGCCGGTAAAATCACAGCACACCGAAACGAATGACATGACGCGAAGCATCACTGCGACTAAACTCGCGTTCGAGCTAATGGCGGTCTTTGCCGTGGCGTGCGGGAAGGTCAAACCCAACGCGGGACGCTGATTGGCTGCTCGTGGCTAGCCGCGATCTTTTGAATTTGACAATTTGCTTAACTTGATCCGATTCGCCCTGTGATCCGATTCGCCTCGGTCTACCCCATTCAGATATATTTTTTAATTTTTTATATTTTGTTTAAATATGGGGAAATAAATTATAATAAATATTTTCCCATGTTCAGGAGGCAAAACTCTTTCGATTCCTGTAGTAATTTACAGGGGTTCAAAAAATGAAATCTTGTCAATTTCATTTTAATTCGTCCAGCCGTTTTAGCGTGAAAGTTTAGTATCAAGCATATAAACACACTAACAGATACCACAAACATTCGAATTTATAATATTAATGGGATTATTATCGGAACTCAGAAAATGGCATCGTCATCATCCCAGCCTATATACAGGGTGGGTCATTTAGATCGGTCAGTATGGAAAAATCTGAAACTATAAGACATACGAAGATCTGTTCTTAGGAACCATGTCATCGATTTTAGTAACAAGAAATACTGCCTTCATACATTTTAAAAAAACTTGTACTCAGCACGGGAATCGAACCCGGTTGTTTTGAAAAGTAAAACTTCTTCTACATTTTTTTACCGTACAACGGCAAAACCTACTAGACACTGGCAAAATTGTCCTCCGATGGACTATATCTATTTTATATATTTGTCTATTTTTTAATTTTTCCATAAAATTCTATATTTTTTATAGCTTATTTTGAAAAATACTATATTTCACCGTAGAAATGGCAACCCTAGTTATACCGATCATTACACACCGTTTGATAATTAATCCATTAGAATAATCAAGGAATAATCTTGAGTCAATTTATTTTCAATGTTTTAAGCTAATTTGATATTAGCAAGTTCCCTTCAAATCCGTCAGACAGCAAACACGAAGTTACTACGAAATTCGAAAATCAAAGTTCGTATCGTCCCTCTCACTCTCGTATTCAATATTAAGCGCCAGCGGGCCGGCAATATACGAAGTTCGAATTTTGTACTTCGTAGTAAAGGGCACCCCCAGCGGGTTTCTTAGCTACGGCTACGGCGTAGCGCTACGGGCTACGGAGCGCTACGCATAGTTCACGCATCACGGGCATTCAGCTGATCACTGAAATACGTATTAATTTATTAATCATGTACATTAAAAATATTAATAATTATATTATTTATATTTATTATTATTAATTATCATGATTTTATGCACCACCTGCTGTAAACTAGTCCTTCCTTCTTTCTGTAAAAAGGTTGCCTGGAAAGAAAGAAAGAAAGAATATTTATTTGCTTAAACATGGTAAGTACAATGTAGGTGGTTATTATAACAATTATAATTGTTTGTTTCACATGTTTAACCGATAGAGGCATGCAAATTATACATAATAATAATGTCAAATTGTTGTTAATTAAATAGTCACTAACACAATATTATCATTTAGCTGTCATATATTATTTGTTTACATAGATCAAATTAAGAAGAATGGAAGAGATCGCTCTTAAGCGATAAGGCCGCCTATTGCTTACCTTGTAATTTTCTCTGTGTATATCTGTTGTCTGTATCGCTTAATATTTCTGGTGTACAATAAAGAGTAATTGTATTTTATTGTAACATCGCGAATTTCATATTGTGTATGATGTCTATTTCCATGTTGTGTTATTGTGTAAATTTTATTGTATTTGTGTGTCGTCTGGGTGCAATTTAATTTATTGTAACTACAAGTTTTTATTGTTTATAATGTTTAATAGATTTAAAAAGAGGCTATACTTATTTAATAGTTTTATTTAACAGATATTAATCATTTTTAACCCCCGATGCAAAAGAGGGGTGTTTTAAGTTTTACCGCTATGTGTGTCTGTCTGTGTCACCGTAGCTCTTAAACTGGTGGACCGATTTGGATGCGTTTTTTTATTTTAAATCAAGTTTTCTAGCAGTGGTAGACAAAGTGGAAGATATTCCAACTTTTTGTTGGTTAGGTTATATGCTTATGTTTTGATTTCGTTCTTGTTTTCGAATAAAAAATATAAATGTTCAAATAGTGCTTTTCTGATAACCTGTTACTAGGCTAGTACTAAAATTGGTACCTAAGAGTATTTTTGGGGGCTGGGTTGAGGGGCGTCCTAAAAAATGGCAAAGTCCCAAGGGCGTCACAGTACCAATAAATTTGGGAAGCCCTGAACCAAGATATTGTTCTATGGAAAATTTGGCTAAAACCATAACCATCTACACCACGGTCGGTAGTAAAAATCATAATCCGTAGTAAAATGTAGAATACTTAAGTTACAACTTATTTCGAGGAAAAGAAACCAAACAGTCACTTTACGAGCGATAAAAGGCCAATAAAACATAAGTTATGCTTAATAGAGTTGTTAAATACGTCTGTATGTCTGTGTGTATACGCGGGGTGACGGAATAGCTCTATATAATAATAATAAAGTTGAGTGCCGTTTTGCCTCTTAGTGCGGTAGCATGAGGGAAAATTTTACTGTATGTGTTATAGTCAATTAAGCTAAATAAATCCAATACAGTAGGGATATACTAAACACCTATATATACACCAATATCTTGCACGTGGAAATTAAACAGAAATATAATTGTATATTGTATTTTCTGTACTGCTTGCTATGTGTTACTTTCTTTGTTTTTTTACACGTGGGCTCTAACAACCCAAAATATTTAAACCAACTATTCTAGAGCCTAATTAGAGTATATAATGTAGTATATAGGTAGAGTCATTCACGATGACGCGTGCCGTGGTTCTTATTTACAATGTCTTTAATGTGTAATTTTGACAAAATCACGCGGCTTCGTAGATGGCACTAGGTATAATATAGATATAGTCTCAATTTCAGACACAAGTTTGTTTCGGCACTCTGACGTTTCAGAAGAAATATTGGCGCGGCCGGTGAAGAGGCAATCGTCTTTCGGGCATAATCATGGTTTAATGGTTTTGGTTGGTATTTTGTGGTGCCAATAAATTGAAATAATTTCAACGCAACCACGCTAGAGCTAGACCTGTATTGACACTTGTCTTGAAAACATTTGCAAGTCACTACTGCATTCGCCATGCATCGTTTATGTATGTATGTATGTAAATGCTTTATTGTACATAAAACACAAAAATAATACAAAAAGAAAACAGCAAAACAAAAGAGTACAAAGGCGAACTTAATAACTCGTTTAATATCGAAGTGATTTGTGAAGTGCCATGTTCGCTCTCTGTTTCTAAACGTCAAGATTTGTTTACAAAGAAGCGGTCAATTAATTTGATTTATTTTGTATTGAAATAGTAATGTTGCCGAAAAATCGATAATTTGCAATTGATAGTTTTAATCGGAAAAAGGCCATACTATCGATAGGCCTATCGATAGTATCGATAGTAACGAAAGTATCGATATCTCTTTTGTCGAAAATACAAACTGAAATTTAGATGCACAGAAAAACCAGAAAAATAAGACCAGCGCTGGGAATCGAACCCAGGTCCTCGGCATTCCATGCCGTGTGCTATACCGCTACACCACCGCTGGACAGCGATACAGACACGAATTTCTCCTATGCACCTCATATCTCAGCCTGTGTTGTTTCTTATTTAGCCACTTAAGCAGCGACACTAGCGACATCTATGCCGTAGCCCTCATCGAGAAACTTTTTGGCACTCCATCGGAACTAACCGCTCACCCGGACAAGAGATATCGTTACTAAGCAATCAAATTAAGATTGTTTTTTTGGAATCTTTTCGTATTTTTTATTTCAATTCCAAAATTTTTTGTTACTTTTACGGTCATCCCGTAAAACCTAAATCGAAAATACAAACTCAAATATAGATGCACAGAAAAACCAGAAAAATAAGACCAGCGCTGGTAACAAAAAATTTTGGAATTGAAATAAAAAATACAAAAAGATTCCAAAAAAACAATCTTGATATCTCTTTTCGTGCAGTACTATCGATAGTATCGATATTATGGCTGTCGAATAATACAAAACTATCGATACTATTGATAGTTTTGAACAATCGATTGTGACCTATATTTCAATACTATCGGATTATAAGCAAGATTGCAAGATATAAAGGTTTCGAGTAAGGTAGGTAAAGGCTTTCGACTTACTTAACGATCTACCAAACCGAACCAACTTACTCTAGGACTTAGAAGATTCAGTTACTGCAACTTCTGTTCTGCCAACCTCCCCGTGTAGATGCAACCGATACCTACTATTGAAATAACAGTAACAAACGATTGTTCAAAACTATCGATAGCATCGATAGTTTTGCATTCATAGACATGAAAAATATCGATACTATCGACACTATCGATAACTATCGATTACTATCGCTTTTGCTCCAACTATCGATAGTCTATCGAAACACATCGATCGGCAACACTATGAAATAGTAGTTTAATTAAGACACATAATTGGACCCATGTTCATATAACATTATTTACTCGTAGTGTTGTTAAAAATATGTGGTTAAAGTCTTTCTAGTTATTAGGGCTTGCGGTGTACAGTCGAGTTCATAAGCTTGTGAGCAAAAATTTGATCAAAAATATCTGAACACGCTTCTACGTCGTTAACAATAGTCGTGTCGTGATATTTTTATGCTCACAAATTTATGAACTCGACTGTACCTATAAGCGAGGGCACAGGAGCATTCGGGGTCAAAACAATTATTAAAATCGGATGAGCAGTTTAGAAGATACGATAGAACCATACGTAAATATAAACATACGTAGACTGTTAAAATCATTAAAGCCAAAAGGAAAGGCTTGTCCGTCACTATAAAATCAATTAATGCATCAAAATATTCAACTCCAGAGTCAGTATTTAGCATTAATTACCTCAAATAACTCAATTTTAAAGGCATTCAATAAAAAATATTTTTTGTAAACAATTAAGAGGGCTATTCGCTTAATCTCCTTCGAAACCATAAAAATCAGTTTTAGAATGTCTTTATGTTGAGCGGCGCGATGACATTTTTTTTTCCTTTTTTTGGGATTGAAATGGACGATAAAAAATGAGTGTTGCCAGAACGTTGGAAGGATTACCTAAGGGGCTGGATTTCAAAACAGTACATGATTTATTTTCGTGGGACGTAGATCGTAATTATATTTATCTACATGCATATCATAACTTCCCTATTATATGTTCAGAAACGACTATCAAATGGTCTTTATTAAGACACCTGGTATCTGCGGGTGCATCTTAATATTCACATTAAAGTACAGTGCATCTTAATGTTTACATTAAAGTATCGGTAATACTTCTTTTAACAATGCATATCTGTACATATTGTAGAAAACTTATGACATGCATGTAGATAATAATAATTATTATAAATAAAACTTTAGTTTTTTATTATCTGTTTTATTTAAGCTTTGGTAGGTACTTCAAACTAGTTATCAGTACACTAACTTAAAAATACAGGCCATAACTGAAGATATTATAGAAAACTTATTTTAACAATTAATTAACAATTAGGCATTAAAACACTCGTGTGATCTTATTATGAAACTCGCCTTTGCTCGTTTCATAAAACCACACTCGTACTATAATGCCTCTTATTATGCACCAGCCACATAAATAACTATTAATAATGTCCTAATATTTGGACTCAGTCACAACAAGGTCACAACACTAATTATACCTAAACCTTATTCCTGTACAATTTGAAAAACACACTTCATTTATAAAAATAAACTTTAGTATTGAAGCTGATGAATTTCTTATCAAGACATTTTCACTGAATTTTCTATGTTTGTTTTTTTAGCGATTTTAACTACTTTCATAGAAAACACAATTTATGATGATTTCAATTCGGAACCTTCATGTCTAAAGGCAAAACAACTAACAAATAGGTCTATATCTTATTCGTCTACGCAATAGTCAATAGTACAACAAGTGCATAAAATGCGCCATTGTACAAGCTTTTATTTAGTTTCACCTCTCCCGTTGTCTGTCTGTCTGTCTGTAATCTTGCAATTCTCTGCTTAAAATCATGCAAGTTAAATTTGACCAACTTCCAGTAGTCAGATTGACTTGAAATTTGGAATACTTATGTAAATCGCGTGAAAATATAATAGGTAATCTAGTAGAGACGTTCTGGTAGTCCAGCCAGGATCGTCTCCGCAGGACGGAACTCTTCAACGGCTAATAGCATCGACTTGAAATTTGGTATGCAAATGTAGTTTGGGTGACAATGTAAGTACAGTCAGAAATAAATCTTGTATTAAAAATGAAATTTTTATGGTTAGGTTATTATTGAGGCGTTTATAACCTACCTGTGCCGTAAGCGAGGATAGTTAGCTCAATCGAGGGTAAAATGGGTTTTATTAACACATTATACACTGCCTTTAAAAAATTGTGTACTTCCATCTCACTTGGTATTCGCTAATCCTGCCGCCGAGCAGCAGTGTTAGCGCTCTGTCAAATTAATAGCACATTAGGTACAGTCAAGGGCAAAGATATCGACACGGTCAAAGTTACAAAAATATGTATACACGACTTTATGCACTTAACATTAAGGCACTTAGTATACATATTTTTGTAGCTTTGGCCGTATCGATATCTTTACCCTTGACTGTACTCTACCTCATTCCTCTAGGCTGACAACGCATCCGCAATCTTCAGTGTATAAGGTGTCCATGGGATGATTACCATCAGGTGCTCCACTTGCTCGTTTGCTACTTTTCTTTACAATCATCACAATTACTACAGTTGGTTTATCAGAAGCTAAAGGGATAATAATTTAATCGAATTATTTTTATCACGTGCGTATTTTTATCAATAATTTTAAGTTATAAAACTATAACTATCTACAATTAATCCAATAAAGATAAATTTATTTTTCAATTTTCCCAAATTTAAAGATAATCCATGAACCTGGTAACATTGACGTCAATAGTCAATTGTAAAAAGTTCATATCAATTTCAACTTACGCTGTTTGGTTTAAGGTTTAAAATTGAATGGTTTGCGTTAGAAAGCAAAGCAGGTAGCGCATTGTAATAAAAATTAGTGCAACCCCTGTTCGATAGATTTGGCGTTCGGTGGTGGAATGTAAAAACCAAATAAACAACTGTTATTCCACTAATATCATAAATGCGACAGTTTGCAAGTCTGTTTGTATGTCACTTCGTCACGTCTAAACCTTAACCGAGTTAGATGAAATTCGATGTACAGATAGTTTCAGTCCCGGGTAATACCGGGTATACACAGGATAATTTCTATCCTAGAAAATTGCATAGATCCCGTGGGATAGAATCAAATTTTACGCGGACGGAGTCGCTGGTTACGGTAACCGCTAGCGCTAATACCTAGTTTATTGAAACAAAGCCACGGTTAAATGAATACTGGAAGATTATAATTAAATTTACATCACACCTTAACATCCTTTTTTTGGTTATTGTATTGTTATGTATTATTCATATTAGAGTCAAAATACCACCAACGGGACTTATCACGCTAACACGCACGAGTAATATTTACCTCGCGTTTCGGCAACATTGGAGTGGCCGAGGTCACGAGTAGACCCGAGATAAGTCCCGTTGGTGGTTGGTTCCCAATCCGCACTGGGCCCGCGTGGGAACTATGGCCCACGCCCTCTTGTTCTTAGAGGAGGCCTGTGCCCAGCAGTGGGACGTATATAGGCTGGGGTGGGGTGGTAGTATTTTGACTATGAGTGAAAATCACGAAAGTTTAAAACGTTATTCTTGTTATGTTTGTATATGTATGCATATATTTGTATATAGTAGTTTATTTCTATGTTAGGTCTCTATTATTGATTTGTGTATTATATTGTTTAAATCATTGTATTGAGCTTCCACTAGCTATTTTAACTTTTAAACTCACTTTTAGTCTGTCCCTAACTGAATGGTCCTCTCATCCACTCAAAGGTTGACTGGTAGAGATCCCTTAAAGGGATAAGTTGGCTTTTGTACATATATCTCATTGTCTGTCAATTGTTTGTTACTTATTTTGTACAATAAATAGTTTACATACATAAAAAAATTATACCTTATCTTTGTATGGTACGATCGCTCCAATTCGAATGAGCGATAATTATTACTGGTATATCATGTTTATAACTGATTAATTGATCGATAGTACTTTAATTACTTAATGATATATCACCAAGTAATAAGAAGTTACGGATTTACGTTCCTCAAGATTACGTTTAATCATTTTGGAACTTTAATCCCCCTTTTTATCGTGATTATAAACAAAAAATAAAAATAAAACATTTCGGAACTACTGCCCAAGCCCTCTCATTCTGAGGGGAGGCCTGTGCCCTGCAGTGGGACGTATATAGGCTGGGATGATGATGATGATGATTATTATTTCTGGCTTTTAAACTCCCGCTTTATCGGTGCATAACTGATGCTCCTTTGATTGTTAGAGATTCTTTAAAGCAATGTTTATCAAACTTTAGAGTCTCTGTGAAAACGCTTATTAACCAGTTTTAGCCTGAGCAAAGCTCGGTCGCCCAGGTAAGATCTTATTTTACACTAGCTTTTACCCGCGGCTTCGCACGCGTAAACTGTTCGGTCTGGTAGTTGCAATTGAAATTTTCGGGATTTTACAAAATTCCCCTGGAAATTTCCAAAATTTAAATCGTGGCCTTCATTGAGGTTGTGTTGTGAATAACTGTACAAAATTCAAGACCCAGTACTAAAATTTAAAAATTTTTCCTTATCCAAATTCAAATTCAAATCATTTATTCAGTAAATAGGCGGCAATGGGCACTTTTACACGTCAGTTTTTAAAATACCAGCGCTTTCGGAAAGACCATCATTGCCAAGAAGAATGCGCCGCAAGAAGCTTGGCAGAAAGTCATTTTTATTCAAAATAAAATAATTACAAATAAAATACTTAAAAACTACAGTAAGTATACAATTAAAGAAAAAAATACAAAATAATAATAATAATAATACACGGATGTATGGGGTCCCTTAGTTACAAAACTATCCCGTGAAAATATCGGGATAAAAAGTAGCGTATGTGTTATTCCAGACGTCCGGCTACCTACATACCAAATTTCATGCCTATAAGCCAAGCGGTTGCTATTTCGAGATTTTATCCCTATCCCGTGGGAATATCGGAATAAAAAGTAACCTATGTGTTATTCCAGAGGTCCAGCTACCTACATACTAAATTTCATGGCTCTAAGCCCAGTGGTTGGTTTTTCGAGATTTTATCCCTAGTTATCCCGTGGGAATATCGGATCAAAAAGTCACTTAAGTGTTATTCCAGATGTCTTGTTACCTACATACCAAATTTCATGACTCTAAGCCCAGCGGTTATTATTTCGAGATTTTATCCCTATCCCGTGGGAATATCGAAATAAGTAGTAGCCTATGTGTTATTTCAGAGGTTCAGCTACCTACACACTAAATTTCATGGCTCTAAGCCCAGCGGTTGTTATTTCAAGATTTTATCCCTAGGTATCCCGTGGGAATATCGAGTCAAAAATTGCCTATGTGTTATTCCAGACGTCCAACTACCTACATACCAAATTTCATGACTCTAAGCCCAGCGGTTGTTATTTCAAGATTTTATCCCTATCCCGTGGGAATATCGGAATAAAAAGTAGCCTATGTGTTATTTCAAAGGTCCAGCTACCTACATACTAAATTTCATGGCTCAAAGCCCAGCGGTTGTTATTTCAAGATTTTATCCCTAAGTATCCCGTGGAATATCGGGTCAAAAAGTCATCTATGTTTTATTCCAGACGTCCAACTACCTACATACCAAATTTCATGACTCTAAGCCTAGCGGTTGTTATTTCAAGATTTTATCCCTATCCCGTGGGAATATCGGGATAAAAAGTATCCTATGTTTTAATCCAGATTATAAAATAACTTTCCGCCAAATTTCATCCAAATCCGTCCAGCCGTTTAAGCGTGAAAAAGTAACAAACATACTCACTCACTCACAAACTTTCACATTTATAATATTAGTAGGATTAGAACACATAAATAGAAATAGGAGATTAAGTTGGCATATATCATGCTAGATAGATAAACGATTTCTTCGCAGCTGGTTTATTAAATAATAAATAAATAAATAAATATCATGGGACACTTGACACCAATTGACCTAGTCCCAAACTAAGCAAAGCTTGTACTATGGATACTAGGCAACGGATAAACATACTTATACATATAGATAAATACATACTTAAATACATATTAAACATCCAAGATCCGAGAACAAAAATTGGTATTATTCACACAAATATCTGCCGCGGCCGGAAATCGAACCCGGGACCTCAAGCTTCGTAGTCATGCAGGTTCTCTAACCACTTGGCCATCCGGCCGTTGTATTTAAAAACCGTGTTACTACGGAACCCTTACCGCAGATATCAAAACCATCTTATGGTAGTCCAAATAAAATACCCTAAGAGCATTATGGACCCTAACCCTGATTGCCCGAATATGGCGTAAGTAGTTTTATGTTATGGCTTTAA
>NC_133491.1:15155349-15247337 GCF_025370935.1 Choristoneura fumiferana
TAAAATAGTTTCAGGATCATAATTTTTATACCCGGACAGCGTCGGTGTACCTACTATTTAATAATATGTCACCTAATGTAATGAACATGACTTATAAAATGAATAACAAATAAATAAATAGGTGTGGTACCTATCATGTCAATGAGGGCAGCGGCTTGATGCGTGAAAAGGACAGACCAGTCACTTTCGCATTTATAAGTTTATTTGGGAATACAAACAGAATACATTCCCACTGCGATGCGATTGCCAGCCGACTGCCCATACATCCATTACAGTCGGCCAAAACTGCACGCAAACTGCACGCTGGTTGTGATTGAAAAGTATGGGAGGCAGATGCGATTACAATGCATTTAGATATAAGACCGTGTGACAGCCCTAACTAAACTTATAAGGTATAGCCTGTGACTCTGTCTGCAAATCCGTTTTTCATACTATCCCGCGGGATCTTTGAAAAACGAGTCTATCACTCCCTCAAAAGGCCAGCCACGCACCTGTGATACCCCTCGTTTTGCGGGTGCCCATGGGTGGCGGTGACTGCTTCCTTTTCTTTGCCCGCTCTTATATAATTACGCAATTATCGGCCTCGTAGAGCTGGCTCATATTAAATTATAAAGTGCAAATTCAATCGGAAAAACGCGTTTTAATAGCATATACCTAAACATAATGTCAATTGACTTATGGTGTCAAATAACCTATTAGTTTACTTTATAAAACTCACAACATTATTTCTAGGAAATTTTAATTGAGTACTCAATGTTTATTTATACCTAATTTACATTATTTAGGGCGAGGTATGACGTCAATGATTGAAGTGCAAACTTGCAGAAAAGGATGCATCAACGCCGCATGCGTCAAACACTCATATAGTGCTGAGGTGCTATATCTTAAATAGCTTTAGCAGTCATTAAAAGTAAATAATGCTAGATTCCGAAAATATAATTAGTCCGTTTGATTATCGAAACGTATTGATCACGTATTGTTCAATTGACAATTAACAAAAAAAAACAAAGATATAGCCACTTTTTATTTAGACGTGATTTCACTAACCCAGTCCCCAAAGTTTGACGCGCTTTATCTTGTATTTTTTTATTTGATTGATTTTTAATCTTACTGGCGTGCTAATTATATTTGTTTCATGTTTGTCTTCTATATTTATGAAATCACATACCCTAGCCGATTGATCGACGCACAGCACAGCCAAAACTATTAATATTATAATACCACTGCTTATATAAAATCAATTTACACAACGCAGTAATTTTATAAGATTCATCACATCATCATACCAGCCTATATACGTCCCAGTGCTGGGCACAGGCCTCCTCTCAGAAGGTCCCACGCGGGCCAGTGCGGACTGGGAACTGCACACATCCTTTGAATTGCTTCGCAGATTATGTTTTATTTTTGTTTTTTAGTTTTAGCTAACCCTATTAGGTTAATCTTAACTTTATTAATACCTTCCTATGTATAGTTCGATATTGTGTCTTTTGTGTTATGGTGAAAATAAAGTTTTAATCAATCAATCAATCAAACAAACCACTAGGCCACCACGGCTTAAGATCCACATAATATAAGTAAATAATTAAACCTGTAAAACATGTTAATTCTAATTACTTAAATAATAATATTCATGATGAATAAAAGCCTACTATAAAGTTAATAGCAATTAATTATTTTTACTTTGCATAGCCTATAAAGTTCACAGAATTGAAGGTCATTCATTTTATTTAATTATATATGCCCATTTTATGCTAAACTACACTTTAAGGCTTATCTATAAAATTAAAGTACTTTTTTTTTGGTGATATTTAATAAAATCGCGAATTCGCGAAATTTAATTCGTAGCTTCACTGCAGTCAAGAAAGATTTTTTTCAAAATGGCCGCGCCGCTTGACATTTGTATTTAATATGGCGCTGCAATTCCACAGGTTATACGAGTATTTTTATATCAGTATTATGATGAAAAGTGGATTCTGGTGCTTCGAGCCGGCTGCTGTCGCGGTACAATAGTTTCGCTCGCTCGGCTCGCGTGCTATAGGATCACAGTTCTACGTGGTTCTACCCAACACACTCTTATGCCGGCTGTACACACTCGCCCTCGCCTCTCGCCGAGTCTTGGGCGAGAAGCTCTCGACAAATGCACACCATGTACACACTCGTGCACGTCATTTGAACAGAGGATATCGGCCACGATGGACCTGGAAACTGCTGCTGCGTTTGTCTTTGTGCTGTTAGTTATTATCATTACTTACACATATATCATAAAAAAAAAATACTAAACCATGGCGAACATTTTTAACCGATAGCGAACACGTTTTAACACAATACAGTAAGCGGGCAACTAAATGAACGAGTGTGTACATGCTTGGTCTTCGTTTACCTCGCGAGAGCGGACGAGACCCTTTGACTCGGCCGCAAAAAACGACACGCGGCCGAGGCGAACCGAGGCGAGAACGAGCGGCGAGACAAGGCGAGAGCATCATGTACACACTCGTTCTCGGTCAGTCTCGGGGTGTCTCGGCGAGTGTGTACAGCGGCATAAGGTGATTTTCCACCGGCGAGACGAGACGAGACGAGGTGAGACAAGAATTGAAATTTGTATGGCGGCGCCCGCGCGGCTCGCGCGGGCGCGCGAGAATGCATCCAATTTCAATTCTCGTCTCGCCTCGGGACCTAAAATTTTAACTTTGGTATAGTATGTAATTACAATAAAATTTCATGTCATCATCATCATCATCATCATCAGCCGGAAGACGTCCACTGCTGGACAAAGGCCTCCCCCTTAGAACGCCACAATGAACGACAACTCGCCACTTACATCCACCGGTTTCCCGCCACTCTCACGATGTCGAGGTCCACCTGGTGGGAGGCCTGGCAACGCTTCGACTTCCGGTTCGTAGTTGCCACTCGAGGCCTTTTTCCCCCAACGGTTATCTGTTCTTCGAGCGATGTGGAATGCCCATTGCCACTTCAATTCAGCTATGTCAGTGACTTTAGTTCTTCGACGAATTTCCGAATTCCGGATTCTATCGCGCAAAGAACTCCAAGCATAGCTCTCTCCATAGCTCGTTGCGTGACTCTGAGCCTCTCTAAGAGGCCAACAGTCAAGGACCACGTCTCAGCGCCATAAGTCATCACTGGCAACACACACTGGTCGAAGACTCTAGTCTTCAGGCACTGCGGAATATTGGACGAGAAGACATCACGAAGTTTCCCGAACGCTGCCCATCTCCGAGTTGGATTCTTCGGCGACCACTTTGTCGAAGTTGGACCTTCCCAATAGAACAAACTTGGACAAAATTTAATGTATATATATTATATTAATTATGATGTTACGTTATAAGATGCACCCATAAACAATGGATCAGTTTAAAATTAAAATAAAATCCCTTCTTTGGGCAGTTGGGTAAAAACGTTTATTCTGTAATTAAGCCGAGATTTAATTTTCTACACACCCAGCCAAGCTGTGGCAAGTACCTACTTAGTACTTTTTTTTTGTTTGCACAGAAGCGCTCTCCGTGCAATAAATCTGTCCAACCGTCACCTATATAATTTCGTAAACAACACTCAAATAACCAAGAGACCAATTTCGAAACACGTCTCAATAAACGTTTAGTAACACCATAAAAAACACATTTAGAAAAAATCAAAAGACTGACTTCAAAAAACGCGCGGAAATGTAACAATTAAATGTCATCAAACGCGGCTTGTCAAATGTCAAACGGCCATATTGGATTTGCGAACAAGCTGGCCACTTCCGACGTTCTCTATTTAAATTAAATCATAACCACTTTAATTATGCCGTTGATGCGACCGGGCTTTGCGATTCTAAACTCTATATCCCATACATTTGAGTTTCAGTTTGTTTGATGCTGTTCTTTGATGGAATTAAAACTGTGGCGGTTTATATCAAAGGGGCCACACACGGTGACGGACTTCCGCGACTTTATACATGGACATCACTATCGATTAAGTTAGTATCGAGCCGTGCGACTTAATCGATTTTTCGACCAATCCAGCACTTCCTGATAAGTACGGCAATATGGTGTAGAAAAGTCATACTTTTTACATCTACGAGTAGGTAGGTATCTAAGATGTCTAAAACGAAAAAATAGTATTACTTTCTGGTAAATCTTAAGAAAAAGGTTTTAGGAATTAAAAAATGTTATACTAAAGGTTTGCCATGTTCATTTTACGTCAAAAATGTGATAGTTTTTCTAAAATTACATGTCTATCAAACTCAATAATGCGTATTGTAAGTTTTCTCTCTACAGAAGACTTCTGAGCTAAAAACTATTAGACGATTGGCGATTGTAGCTCATAATAATGCGGTAGGTATCATTATAAACATTTAGAAAATTTCAAACGTTATACGAACACATTACTTTAATGGTCGTTGTAACTTTCACCGAACTGTATGCAAATATTACGCAAATGTATTGGCAGTCCCTCTCTCTCGTGTATTAAATAGTATAAGCGTCAAAGGGACAGAACGACGCGAACTTACATTTACGGATTTTGTGGTAGCCCCCGCTAGCTACTGCGAGGTCGCGGACTGAACGCTGCGGGCAGCGGGCGAGTAGCGGAGCGGTGAGCGTGTCTGTTATTTAGCGGTCGAGCGAGACTGTTTCACCACCCATTGATTAATTTTTAACTGACGGATAATGTGATGCCGTCTCGATCTATTTGAACATTTTGAACTATTTGCAGGTAGGACCTTGTGCAGGGTCCGCCCGGATTGCTACCACCATCTTGCTCGCTAATCCTGCCGTGAAGCAGCAGTGCTTGCACTGTTGTGTTTCGGCGTGGAGAGTAATACAGCCGGTGAAATTACTGGCACTTGAGGTATCCCATCTTAGGCCTCTAGGTTTGCAACGCGTCTGCTATACCCCTGGTGTTGCAGATGTTTATGGGCGGTGGTGATCCCTTCCATCAGGAGACCCAACTTGCTCGTTTGCCATCCAGTCGAATAAAAAAAAACATTACGTTAGTTTTGTCTTAGACGGCATCACATTTATCAGTCAGTAAAAGTTAATCAATGGGTGGTGAAACAGCCCTTTAATAAACTAAACTAAATTAATTCTTCGCAAAGTCGCGGGGAATAGCTAGTTGTATATAAAATTCATGTTAGGGAACGTTTATATTTTTATAAAAATAAATCATTGCGAGGGGGGGGCAAATCTCACGTGAAGTTAGGATCCTCTGAAATTAACACGTATTTTTTCCACAAGATATAGTGTAGGCTTGTGTTTAAATTGGCTTATCCTACTATTAACAACTAAGTACTGTTAATTGCAAGTGCTTCACGTCCAAATAAAAGTTATACAATACAACTATTATAAGTGAGAGAGAGAGAGAGAGAGAGAGGGAGAAACATTTATTTACACATATTCGATACACATAAAAATACATTAGATGGGAAAAAATAAAAATAACATCGAATAGTATAAAGTGGACCCACTTAGCATAATGTTACGGCAAGCCGCAACGCTGTTTTTCAGTGGGACCCATTTTAAAACTAAAAAATATAAAAAACATACAACACACTATGATGACACGAACGCCAGCGGAAAGAAGTTCGCAAAGAAACTTTCAATCAGTTTTACCATTTTCGAACAGTTAAACCTCAACAAGTCAGACCAGGATTGTAGTGTAATATTTATAATTATTTCAATAATAATGAGAATAGTTTGTGAAGATGTTTGTTACTTAATCATGCAATAACGTGTGAACCGATTTATATAAAAAATATGGAGACAGCGTAAAGCTCATTTTAAATTATCGAATATAATTTCACACTGAATTCGGAAAAACTCAAGAGATGTGAGCCTTTTCGAATTCGAACCTGCGACTCTCTGCTCAAACCACTAGGGTACCACGACTCAACAAAGAAAGAGTGTCAGCTAAAAAGGTAAATAACAATACAATGACGCTTTAAATATTGTACACCAGAAATAGTAAGCGATACAGAAAACAGGTAGGTACACAGAGAAAATTACAATACAAGGTAAGCAATATAACATAACAATGAAATTTCAATAATTCACGTAAATTAACCGGCTTTTGACACTAGTGACACTACTTATCATAAAGCGGCGTCAAACATCTTCGATTTGGGCAATAATGCGTCGATTGTAAAGATGTGTTATCAAATATGGAATAAATTAATTTTCAAGCAATTACAGCTATTTGTTATCCGGCTATTATTTAATTACTAAAGGTGTTGTGCTCCGAGAAATCGATTAATAGTTATCTTATACTAGCGTTTACCCGAGGCTTCGCACGCGTAAATCATTATATACAGCAGATGAATTGATGTTCCGGGATTTTATCAAATTCTCGTGGGAATTCCCTAAAATTACATCGAGGTTTTCATTGACGTTAAATTAAAACACCCATGCCAAATTTCATGACTCCAGTGGTTGTTATTTCGAGATTTTATCCCCATCACGCGGGAATATCGGGATAAAAAGTAGGTATCCTATGTGTTATTTCAGATGTCCAGCTATATTATACTCGTTTACCAAATTTTATGACTCTTAAGCCCAGCGGTTGTTATTTAGATATTTTATCCTTATCCCGTGGGAATATCGAGATAAAAAGTATCCTATGTTTTAATCCAGGAAAATTCGTTCGTCATTTTTAACCCCCGACGCAAAAAGAGGGGTGTTATAAGTTTGACCGCTATGTGTGTCTGTCTGTGGCACTGTAGCCCTTAAACGGGTGGGTCGACTTGAATGTGTTTTTTTTTATTTGAAATCAGGTTTTCTAGCGATGGTTCTTAGACATGTATTATCAAAATCGGTTTAGCCATTTTTGAGATATTGAACTTTGAAGTGACAAAGTCGGGGGTGTGCTAACTTTTTGTAGGTAAGGTTATAGTCATTTTCTGTTTCTTTGATAAAAGAAATAAATACAGGTCCAATATTTAATGACAATCTAACTGTAACACTAAATATCATCAACATCATCATGTCAGCCGAAAGACGTCCACTGCTGGACATAGGCCTCCCCCAAGGCTCTCCACTCAGACCGGTCTGCTTTCCACATCCAACGCGATCCCACGATCTTAACCAGGTCGTCGCTCCATCTTGTTGGAGGTCTACCGACAGCTCGTCTCTCGGTCCGCAGACGCCATCGGCCATCAGTCCTGCGAGCAATGTGCCCCGCCCACTGCCACTTTAGTTTCGCAATTATTTGGGCCATGTCGGTAACCTTAGTTCTACTGCGGATATCATCATTTCTAATTCTATCCCGCAGAGAAACCCCAAGCATAGCCCTCTGAGTGACTTTGAGCTTCCTCATGAGGCCCATCGTTAGCGCCCACGTCTCAGAAGCGATCTTTGCTTAGGCTTTACCACGGAAATATCTGAGGCTACGCCACTGGTGTGTAGTAAACATTTTGACGATCAAGGACTTTAATTCATGAACCAACATGGAACCATTTCTCAGTAAATATATGTATGTATGTAAACTCTTTATTGTACAAAAGAAAAGAAACAAAACACAATTCACAAACTTTGAGATACTTGTACCAAGGCATAAATGTCATAGTAACATCGCATTAATTAACGGACAGTCAGGTCTTAGTCTTAGTATTAGGGTTTCCGTTTTAGCCCTTTGGGTACAGAACCCTAAATAACATATATAAAAATAAAAGGTACATAGAAAGTGAATAATTATTTCCACTGTTGCTATTTAATTTCCTCGCAAACTAAGTGAAAAGCAGAGTGTAAAACTCGAGCATTAAACCCATTTTCCCCTCGACGTGTCTATATATGAACGTCTTGGGTGAAATGGCTCGTTCTATGCTCTCATTGTACAATCTACTATTTAATTTCCCTAGAAACTGCTGCAACAGCTGGAGGAATAGTAAGAACACACATTTTTTGCATCTAGACATAATATTAGCTATAATAAGGCCGCGCGGGTGACCAAAGTAATTGTATTCAGTTCATTGATATGAACTTGTGCAAATTGCGCCTGATTCATTAAATTATTTGAAAATCGTGCGTTATTGTCATTTATTGTCATAAGTATTTATGTGTAGTTACTAACCCCTTCTTAAATTTATTTACTAATATATTATGTGTTTTGTTACATGAAATAAATGATTTGAATTGAATTGAATTGAATTTCAAAGTTCAACATCTCACCGCTGAACTGATTTAAAGAAACTTAAGAATAACCTAACCTAACCCACAAAAAGTTGGAAAACCCCGACTTTGTCACTTCAAAGTTCAATCTCAAAAACGGCTAAACCGATTTTGATGAAACGAGCCTAAGATAACCATTGCTAGAAAACCTGATTACAAATAATTATCGTATTCAAGTCGGTCCACCTGTTTAAGAGCTATGGTGCCAGACAAACGCACAGATACACAAACACATAGCGGTCAAACTTATAACACCCCTCTTTTTGCGTCGGGGACTAAAAACCAATCTCAATTAAAATAGTTTTCGATTAAGACCGCATCAAAATCAATCTGTTTGGGAGCTATGATGCCACAGACACGCACACTTAACTGTCAAACTTATACCACCCCCCTTTTTGAGTCGGGGGTTAAAAACCACCAGATTTATAGTATAGGTAGTGCCACGAGCAACCAATTAAAGCGCTCGTTTGTTGAATGCAATAATAAAGAATGCAATCATCATCCCAGCCTATATACGTCCCACTGCTGGGCACAGGCTCAGAACAAGAGGGCTTGGGCCATAGTTCCCACGCGGGCCCAGTGCGGATTGGGAACTTCAAACGCACCGTTGAATTGCTTCGCAGGTTTGTGCAGGTTTCCTCACGATGTTTTCCTTCACCGCAAAGCTCGTGGTAAATTTCAAATGTAATTCCGCACATGAATTACGAAAAACTCAGAGGTGCGAGCCGGGGTTTGAACCCACGACCCTCTGTTTGAGAGGCGATAGGTCAAACCACTAGGCCACCACGGCAAGAATGCAATAGTAAAGATAAAATATGTAATCTAACATTACCAAACATTATCTTGCGCGGTGAGCGCAGCGGATTCTGATACAAAATTGATGTGCGTCAAACGCATTGCATTACAGCGTTCAATCAGTCATTAGCAAAGCAAACGTTAACCACTGAATCAAAAAATAATTGGTATCTTTGTCATTTAATCATTATGTGTTTGTTTGTTTTTGTGTATCTTACCGCCTAAGCTGTTAGCAAATTTCGGTAAAGTTTATCTCCACGATAGCTGAAAATGCGGAACAAAGCCTTTTTGCACCAAAAAATAACTACGTAAACCCGGGTAAAAACTAGTATTGAATCCGAATTATGTTAATTTCAAAAGTTATTATTCTTAACTTAATTTAATAGCCCCACAAACTTAATGTTATGTAAAATAACAAACATAAACACAAGTCATGTATTCCAATTTACATTTAAAGCTATAAATGTTTATAGCCTAATCCATCAACTGATCTTTGACTGCCATCAGGCGATATTTAATCCTATTACATTTAATGAATGCCTAATGAGCTCTAGAAAGTCACTTAATTAAAACGACACCAATAAAACTATACTGCAACGCTAAAATCTTAAGTATCCGAAGCCAATACGAAACAATTAAAAAAAACTTACCAAAAGCAATCCGATTAAAAACACTGGCACAATAGAATCCGAACCAATTTGAATAAAAAAAAACACTGGCAATTAAAGCACTTCCGAATTGTGTGTCAACGCATTGTGGCGGGAACGGACAATAGTTCAACCAGCCAGTACGAATTGGACCGTTTCTGCCGTGGTACTGGCGGCGCGAGGCGGCTATTGCCCTGTGTGGGTGTGTACGAACACGGGGCGTGCGGCTGTGTGCGCGTGTGAGGGAGACAACGCGCGAGCTGTTAACGCGGCGATCCTCGCAGTTAGACTAACTCACATCCAAATCGCTTAATTTTATGAGTTGTTGCCTGCCCCATCCCCTCGGGGACGGAGGGAGTGACTTTGGCGAGGCGTCTTATGCTTTTTATGAGCTTTTATTTAAGTTGCCGTGTGAGTGTGACCCACACATTTATCATGTGTGGGTGAAATCTTATAACTTTTAGACTGGGCGCAATAAAAAGAGGAATTTTAAAACACAAACACAACCTAATTTTAAACATAGTGTAATCGATTCTACTCTCGATTCTGAGTAAAGTACTTTCTGGTTTGCAGTTATTTAATTAACACCTTGTATATGTAGGCTGGATAGCAATGCAGGTAGAGGCAGCAGAAACGCTTCAGTAAAAATGTTTTTATTTAACAATAACATATCTATGTGCATTATTAACAAACGTGATTAGGTATATCTACAGTTAGGGACTTTTAATGCACTAATGACAATGCTGAACAGCAGTTATGAGATTAGTTGATTGTGGTTAAAATTACTCAACAAATTCTTTAATCTGAATCGTATCAGTAAATATAGAAAATCAGATAAAGTGCTCAATAAAAATTAATGAGTAGGTGCACATCAACACAAAAACAAGCAAGTTAGTAAAGCAAGTAAGTTCTTGTTTATCTACAAAAGAAAGAAAAAATGTAAATAATGTTCTCTCTAATGAATCTCTGCCAGAGAATTAATTTGAATACACACAATACACTTAATTACGAGTGTGAAGTCTAATCGAATAACAGTACAGTATTTATTATTCCACGTGTACGAGTATCAGTCACAAGACATGATATGCTTAATGATTACTTTTGTTGTGTTATGCAAATATTCAAAAACGTTTAAGTGATACAGCCACAAACAAGATTTGTAACGTAATGTCATTTTATGGAAAAGTGGATGCCAAGAAAATTTACTTGAGAGTTGACTAGCACTTTTGGTGAGATATAAAATAGTTAAATTCTGTATTCCGTGGAAATTTCGGAAAATCCCTTCTCACTCTAGTTATTATACACAACACAAGACACATATACAGTCAATCAATGTAATTCCTATGCTACCATAGAACCTTGTCATCATGAATGACATGTACGTGTCTGTATTCACTACAGAAGGTTCCATGGTAGCTGACCTAAGAAAATGTATTGTCAGTAGACATGTAAGTACTGCCAGATTTAATGTTCACAGGACTTTGTGCCTTAGACTGTAATAATATTGTTTTATATGTATGGAGAAAAAATACCAGCAAATCTTGACAGCATGTGGCTGTAATATATTTTGATATTAATAATAAAGATATGAATTTACCATGATTTCTTCGGGCTTTACACAATTACACATCTAATTTAATCCAGTGGATTAATTATCCTCCTTCACTTTTACTTTTCTACGTTTTAACATAGCAAGGTATTTTAAAACTTTTCGATCAAAGTCCATGACAATAAAAAACTAGTTATTCATCATTTTATCGAAACCCTTATAAAAAATTATAAACACATAACACTGTAACCTTCCCAAAATTACAATCAGCCGATAAAAGCCCAATATTGATAATGACAGTAAATTAGTGATTAACCCAATACAGCAATCAAACATTGATTAAGACCCGATAGCGCTATCGGATGATCGTAGACGAACCATTTACTTGCAGTAAACGGATTTCAAATGGAAATGGAAATAATCAGCACATTAATCGATTTATTTTCCAATATATAGTACACGTTTACAATCGTTAAACTGAAAAGTTATCAGATTTTAATACGATTAATGATTAAGGAAACTTTTTGCTAGTGTTGTGCAACGATGATTTAACTGTCCCTTTATTGTCACTAGCTGCTGCACGTGACTCCGTCAATGAAAAATTAGTTTATCGATATCCCGCGGTTACTAGCAAATTTTCCGAGGTAAAAACTATCTTATGTCCTTCCCGGGACTCAAATTATCTTTATACCAAATTTAATCTGAGCCAGTTCGGCGGTTTGAGCGCTACAAGGTATCCTACAGATAAACACACTATCGTATTCATAATATTAGCATGGTATTTTTATATACATACGTACGTGTGTGTAGGTATGTGTGTACGAACCTATGCGTCGTTGTACTGCGTTTAAGCCGCACAGTGAAGGTGGAGTGGTGGTCTGGGTGTTGTTGGTGTAAACTTTTTTGTCGGGTAGTATAGGTAGTGCCACAAGAGTTGAAGTGAACGATTACACACACAGCTACATGAAGAACTGATTGCATAAAAGCACTTGTACTATTACTTATTACATGGATAAGTCCGTCTTTGTACTTAACACTACTTTTTTTTATGTAACCTTTTTGTACAATAAAGAGTATAAATAAACAACAAACTTATTCCGTGATAAAAGGAGAATGAATGAAATTAATGAGTAAATGTGAAAATTCCACTGAAATTACATATACGATAGCGGAACTTTGAAGCTGGGATAATATTGAAAAGTTTATCAGAACACTACTTTATTCCTGTACAACACGTAAAGTTTTTCTGCCGTCAACGAATTTTTCGCTTTGGTTAGGCGGATATAAAGCTTTTTTTGATCGGATTGTGTCGAATCTGCATTGATAGATGTGTGCAGATCTTTACGCTCACGGATTTGCTTCCTTGGAAGAATAACAAATGGACTAGGTCCCTATCCCATCCCATGGAAATTTCGAAAATTTGCTTCTTATTACCCTTTGGTAGTCCAAGGTAGCCCTGACTCCAGTAATTCGAGCTTACGTCATCTGTCAGACAGAAATGTACCTATTGTATGTAAACTTTATTGTGCAAAAACAAAGCAAGAAATACAATTGAAAAACGCTAAGGTATATGGTACAAAGGCGACTTTATTCACTTAAAAAATCTCTAACAGTCAACCTTTGAGTTGACGAGAGACAACAGTTCATCATCATCATCTCAGCCATAGGACGTCCACTGTTGGACATTAGGCCTCCCCATAGACTTCCAGTTGCTTCGGTTGGAAAAGTCACATTCCTGTTAAGGTTTATTTTGATTTTTGCCACTCATCGCAAACTTTATTCCTACATTTCTGCTGGTGAATTTGAATTCAATTTAATTTACTTTTTTAATAATACTTAATCAAGACATGGACTTTCACCATTCAGCCTTCAAACCAATAAGTAACAAGAAGACCGCACCACAAAGTCACAGCGTACACGGCATTTAGCGCCGGTACAGTAGCAATAACTCAGCGCAGGAAATCACGTCATCGCTCTATTACAGCACGCACACGAGGATACAGCTCACACACAGACGGCTGTCGGATACATGTGTTGTACGTTCGATGAGTTGTGGTGCACCGAAATGAACTTTTAATGCTGTTTGAGCGTTTGAACTCTCACTAGTCTTGATTCAAAGTCTAAATAATACCTTCAATCAATTCAGGCTATAACAAGCACTCATGAATGTTAAAAAAATACTACAGGTTTGGAAAAACCTCCGTTAAGAAGAATCGGGCAAGAAGCTAAGTTGCACCAGCGGGCTGTGTCGGCAGGTCGGTGACTTTGGCGTGTATTGAGTTTGATGGCGAATATTTTAAAACGTTAAAAAAAGATACGATCCCGTAAAATATTATGTTGGTTTTTATACATAAATAACAAGGTTTGTCAATTGTATTTATCCTTTATCGGGTACTTAATAATAATAATAATAAACGTTTATTGCAGACCAGGGTCCATAGATTGTTAGTAACATGTAATCTCATTTAAAAGGGTTAGTAACACAAAGAAATAAAATTATCATCAAAATTACTAATCAAAATCAAAATAAAATACATCAAAATTACAATCAAAATTAAAGTCAAAATTAAAATTCATTTTTCTAATATTATTCTAATTCTAATTCATGAGCTTATGTATGAATGGAATTCCAGTGATTAGCCATTGAACTAGCTGGGTTATCCGTCACCACGGCTAGGAGGCTGTTGGGCCGCCGCGCACACGGCGCATCAGGGAGGCTACTCTCTTGCGCAGTATCGCTGCAAAGCCGTCAACGCGTGCCTCTGCAAACATACCTGATGCACTGCAATAACGCGGTAGTCCCATCAACATCCTAAATCCGTTATTGTACTGGATGCGCAATGCGTTAATCGTCTTCTGCGTGTGTCTGGACCACAGGCTACACGTGTAAAAGGTCTGACAATATGCTCTGAAAAGAGTCACTTTGACATCCCAATCACATCGTGCAAACATTAACTTAGACTATTAACATAGACCACAGCCACTGCTACGAATAGATAATATTAAGTCATGAGTAATAATAATCCTACTACTATTATAAATGTGAAAATTTATGAGTAGGTATGGGTATGTGTGTGTTACTCCTTCATGCTAGTTTTAGCTAGATTAGGTTAGGCTAAGCGGATCTCGGGGAGCGTCATGGTTGAATGTCCGCGATCCCATGGCGCTCCCATAACGGCAGAGTGGAGAAACGCCGATGTGTTTTTAGTGGGTATGCTAAGTTCAGAGAGTCCCACATAACTTTCCACGGAAGTATGCATAAAGCATTTTCACATCATATTAAATGATATTATAACGGATAACTCACGTCTTAAACCGAGTTTAGCTCGACATGTTTCGGGCTATTTCGTAGCCCTTCCTCTCAGGAGCACGCGACTCAGCGGCTGCCGCAACACGCACACTCGAGCTAAACTCGGTTTAAGACGTGAGTTATCCGTTATAATATCATTTAATATGAGTGAGTCTCACGGTAGTTTCATGTTCATTTTCACATCGCAAAAAAAAGGCTAAACGGATCTGGAAGTGGTACGTAGATAGTCTGAACATCTGGAAATAACACATAAGCTTGTTTTTATCTCGATATTCCCACAGTATCGGATAAAACCTAAAAAATTCAACCACTGGGAGAGACGTGAAATTTGACTGGGTTGCTTTTTACACAACGTTAATAAAATCCATGGTATTGGTTTTTTTTTGCAAAATTACGGAATTTCAGCTGTTATGTTATGAACTACATAACCGCGGGAAAAAACATAACTTCAAGCTTTAATTTTCAGCCCAATCAAAAAAAATAGGATCAACTCGCACCCTATTTGAGCGAACGGCGCGCCCCCGCTCACCTAATTGTGTGCGAGGCATTGTTATGATTATGTATCCATTTGACATATTACGCTATGTGCGACGTAATTACGAATTACGCCCCGTTATTAATGCCCCGTTTGCGCCACGTTTGTTTTGTGCCTTTTATGGATCGGTAATACGGGTTTGAGTTTCTGGAGTTAGATTACACTAATGCTTGCCCGCGGCTTTACGCGTAAACCAAATCCAGCAATTAATTAAACATCCGAGATTTTACTAAACTCATATGGGAATTCCCACAAATTATATTGTAAATTGTTGCAGATTGCTACCACCATCTTGCTCGCTAATCCTGCCGTGAAGCAGCAGTGCTTGCATTGTGTTTCGGCGTGGAGAGTAAGACAGCCGGTGTAATTACTGGCACTTGAGGTATCCCATCTTAGGCCTCTAGGTTGGCAACGCATTTGCAATCCCCCTGGTGTTGCAAGTGTCTATGGGCGGTGGTGATGTCTTACCATCAGGAGACCCACTTGCTCGTTTGCCATCCAGTCGAATAAAAAAAAACATTGACGCTGCATATAAAAGATTCGTGCCTCATGTTCTTAACCAGAGTGGTTAAAATTCCAAGGTTTTATTCCGATCCTATGGGGGATATCGGGACACACATACACATATGCATCTGCATACGAAATTGACAAGATTTCATATTTCTAAGACTATAATTTGATTCGTTCTCTGTATTCTGAATGGAAAGAGAAAGACGCTGATATTTTTAAAATTTCGCTACGATTATTAATTAAATTATTACATTTTTTTTAAGATGTGCTTATTCTAAAAGGGCATAACTCCAAAACTACCACACAATAGATCCATTACTTTTGTCTAGTCTCTATAAAAAAAAAGATCACGTAAATCTGACGTAGACGTTGTATAAATTATGACAGCTCCTTTTTCTGGTGAAAAAGGCAAAGGAAACATATCTATTCTGCGGTAGTTTTGGCAAATTCAGATATATTTTTAAATTTTTTATATTTTTTTAAATATGGGGAAATAAATTAGAATAAATATTTTCCCATGTTCAGGAGGCAAAACTCTTTCGATTCCTGTAGTAATTTACAGGGGTTAATAAAATGAAATCTTGTCAATTTCATTTTAATTCGTCCAGCCGTTTTAGCGTGAAAGTTTAGTATCAAGCATATAAACACACTAACAGATACCACAAACATTCGAATTTCTAATATTAATAGTATTATTATCGAAACTCAGAAAATGGCATCGTCATCACCCCAGCCTATATACAGGGTGGGTCATTTAGATCGGTCAGTATGGAAAAATCTGAAACTATAAGACATACGAAGATCTGTTCTTAGGAACCAAGTCATCGATTTTAGTAACAAGAAATACTGCATTCATACATTAAAAAAAAACTTGTACTCAGCACGGGAATCGAACCCGGTTGTTTTGAAAAATAAAACTTCTTCTAGATTTTTTTACCGTACAATGGCAAAACCTACTAGACACTGGCAAAATTGTCCTCCGATGGACTATATCTATTTTATATATTTGTCTATTTTTTAATTTTTCCATAAAATTCTATATTTTTTATAGCTTATTTTTTAAAATACTATATTTCGCCGAAGAAATGGCAACCCTAGTTATACCGATCATTACACACCCTTTGATAATTAATCCATTAGAATAATCAAGGAATTATCTTGAGTCAATTTATTTTCAATGTTTTAAGGTAATTTGATATTAGCAAGTTCCCTTCAAATCCGTCAGACAGCAAACACGAAGCTACTACGAAATTCGAAAATCAAAGTTCGTATCGTCCCTCTCACTCTCGTATTCAATATTAAGCGCCAGCGGGCCGGCAATATACGAAGTTCGAATTTTGTACTTCGTAGTAAAGGGCATCCCGCAGCGGGTTTCTTAGCTACGGCTACGGCGTAGCGCTACGGGCTACGGAGCGCTACGCATTGTTCACGCATCAGGGGCATTCAACTGATCACTGAAATACGTATTAATTAATTAATCATGAACATTAAAAATATTAATAATTATATTATTTATATTTATTATTATTAATTATCATGATTTTATGCACCACCTGCTGTAAACTAGTCCTTCCTTCTTTCTGTAAAAAGGTTGCCTGGAAAGAAAGAGAGAAAGTAAGAAAGAATATTTATTTGCTTAAACATGGTAAGTACAATGTAGGTGGTTATTATAACAATTATAATTGTTTGTTTCACATGTTTAACCGATAGAGGCATGCAAATTATACATAATAATAATGTCAAATTGTTGTTAATTAAATAGTCACTAACACAATATTATCATTTAGCTGTCATATATTATTTGTTTACATAGATCAAATTAAGAAGAAGAATGGAAGAGATCGCTCTTAAGCGATAAGGCCGCCTATTGCTTACCTTGTAATTTTCTCTGTGTATATCTGTTGTCTGTATCGCTTAATATTTCTGGTGTACAATAAAGAGTAATTGTATTTTATTGTAACATCGCGAATTTCATATTGTGTATGATGTCTATTTCCATGTTGTGTTATTGTGTAAATTTTATTGTATTTGTGTGTCGTCTGGGTGCAATTTAAATTATTGTAACTACAAGTTTTTATTGTTTATAATGTTTAATAGATTTAAAAAGAGGCTATATTTAATAGTTTTATTTAACAGATATTAATCATTTTTAACCCCCGATGCAAAAAGAGGGGTGTTTTAAGTTTTACCGCTATGTGTGTCTGTCTGTGGCACCGTAGCTCTTAAACTGGTGGACCGATTTGGATGCGTTTTTTTATTTGAAATCAGGTTTTCTAGCAATGGTAGACAAAGTCAGAGGTTTTCCAACTTTAATTAGTTAGGTTATTATGCTTATGTTTTGATTTCGTTCTTTTTGTCTTAGAAAAAAATCCAATATTAGTAAAAATATAAGGTTTATACTTTCATGATTTTCACTCATAGTCAAAATACCACAAACGGTATCACGCTAACACACACGAGTAATATTTACCTCGACGTTTCGGCCACATAAAGCGTGGGGTGTCAAGTCTGCCAAGCTGCGCGAGTCCTTACGACTGAAACGAAACGTCGAGGTAAATATTACTCGTGTGTGTTAGCGTGATAAGTCTCGTTTGAGGTATTTTGACTATTAGTAAAAATAATCAAAGAAGTAAGAACCAAATAAGACACATTGTCCCAGGAGCGTTGCGTGTCGATCTCTCTTCATTTTTAACCAGCGACGCAAAAAGAGGGTTGTTATAAGTTTGACCGCTGTGTCTGTGGCGCCGTATCTTAAACGGGTAGACCGATTTAAATACGGTTTTTTTTATTTTAAATCAGGTTTTCTAGCAGTGGTAGACAAAGTCGAAGATATTCCAACTTTTTGTTGGTTAGGTTATATGCTTATGTTTTGATTTCGTTCTTGTTTTCGAATAAAAAATATAAATGTTCAAATAGTGCTTTTCTGATAACCTGTTACTAGGCTAGTACTAAAATTGGTACCTAAGAGTATTTTTGGGGGCTGGGTTGAGGGGCGTCCTAAAAAATGGCAAAGTCCCAAGGGCGTCACAGTACAAATAAGTTTGGGAAGCCCTGAACCAAGATATTTTTCTATGGAAAATTTGGCTAAAACCATAACCATCTACACCACGGTCGGTAGTAAAAATCATAATCCGTAGTAAAATGTAGAATACTTAAGTTACAACTTATTTCGAGGAAAAGAAACCAAACAGTCACTTTACGAGCGATAAAAGGCCAATAAAACATAAGTTATGCTTAATAGAGTTGTTAAATACGTCTGTATGTCTGTGTGTATACGCGGGGTGACGGAATAGCTCTATATAATAATAATAAAGTTGAGTGCCGTTTTGCCTCTTAGTGCGGTAGCATGAGGGAAAATTTTACTGTATGTGTTATAGTCAATTAAGCTAAATAAATCCAATACAGTAGGAATATACTAAACACCTATATATATTTTTTTTTATTCAACTGGATGGCAAAACGAGGGTCTCCTGATGGTAAGAGATCACCACCACCCATAAACATCTGCTACACCAGGGGTATGCAGATGCGTTGCCAACCTAGAGGCCTAAGATGGATACCTCAAGTGCCAGTAATTTCACCGGCTGTCTTACTCTCCACGCCGAAACACAACAGTGCAAGCACTGCTGCTTCACGGCAGGATTAGCGAGCAAGATGGTGGTAGCAATCCGGGCGGACCTTGGCTGTTTAATAATACAAAACTATCGATACTATTGATAGTTTTGAACAATCGATTGTGACCTATATTTCAATACTATCGGATTATAAGCAAAATTTCAAGATATAAAGGTTTTGAGTAAGGTAGGTAAAGGCTTTCGACTTACTTAACGATCTACTAAACCGAACCAACTTACTCTAGGACTTAGAAGATTCAGTTACTGCAACTTCTGTTCTGCCAACCTCTCCGTGTAGATGCAACCGATACCTACTATTGAAATAACAGTAACAAACGATTGTTCAAAACTATCGATAGCATCGATAGTTTTGCATTCATAGACATGAAAAATATCGATACTATCGACACTATCGATAACTATCGATTACTATCGCTTTTGCTCCAACTATCGATAGTCTATCGAAACACATCGATCGGCAACACTATGAAATAGTAGTTTAATTAAGACACATAATTGGACCCATGTTCATATAACATTATTTACTCGTAGTGTTGTTAAAAATATGTGGTTAAAGTCTTTCTAGTTATTAGGGCTCGCGGTGTACAGTCGAGTTCATAAGCTTGTGAGCAAAAATTTGATCAAAAATATCTGAACACGCTTCTACGCCGTTAACAATAGTCGTGTCCAGATATTTTTATATAATTTATGCTCACAAATTTATGAACTCGACTGTACCTATAAGAGAGGGCACAGGAGCATTCGGGGTCAAAACAATTATTAAAATCGGATGAGCAGTTTAGAAGATACGATAGAACCATACGTAAATATAAACATACGTAGACTGTTAAAATCATTAAAGCCAAAAGGAAAGGCTTGTCCGTCACTATAAAATCAATTAATGCATCAAAATATTCAACTCCAGAGTCAGTATTTAGCATTAATTACCTCAAATAACTCAATTTTAAAGGCATTCAATAAAAAATATTTTTTGTAAACAATTAAGAGGGCTATTCGCTTAATCTCCTTCGAAACCATAAAAATCAGTTTTAGAATGTCTTTATGTTGAGCGGCGCGATGACATTTTTTTTCCTTTTTTTGGATTGAAATGGACGATAAAAAATGAGTGTTGCCAGAACGTTGGAAGGATTACCTAAGGGGCTGGATTTCAAAACAGTACATGATTTATTTTCGTGGGACGTAGATCGTAATTATCTTTAATAATGTCCTAATATTTGGACTCAGTCACAACACTAGTTATACCTAAACCTTATCCGTACCTGTACAATTTGAAAAACACACTTCATTTATAAAAATAAACTTTTGTCTATTGATTAGTATTGAAGCTGATGAATTTCTTATTAAGACATTTTCACTGAATTTTCTATGTTTGTTTTTTTAGCGATTTTAACTACTTTCATAGAAAACACAATTTATGATGATTTCAATTCGGAACCTTCATGTCTAAAGGCAAAACAACTAACAAATGGGTCTATAATAATAATAATAATAATCATATTTATTCAGACTTTTCAATCCATTTTGTTAGTAATACATATATATCTTATTCGTCTACGCAATAGTCAATAGTACAACAAGTGCATAAAATGCGCCATTGTACAAGCTTTTATTTAGTTTCACCTCTCCCGTTGTCTGTCTGTATGTCTGTAATCTTGCAATTCTCTGCCCAACTTCCAGTAGTCAGATTGACTTGAAATTTGGAATACTTATGTAAATCGCGTGAAAATATAATAGGTAATCTAGTAGAGACGTTCTGGTAGTCCAGCCAGGATCGTCTCCGCAGGACGGAACTCTTCAACGGCTAATAGCATCGACTTGAAATTTGGTATGCAAATGTAGTTTGGGTGACAATGTAAGTACAGTCAACAAAAAGTACAGTCAGCAAGAAATCTTGTATTAAAAATGAAATTTTTATGGTTAGGTTATTATTGAGGCGTTTATAACCTACCTGTGCCGTAAGCGAGGATAGATAGCTCAATCGAGGGTAAAATGGGTTTTATTAACACATTATACACTGCCTTTAAAAAATTGTGTACTTCCATCTCACTTGGTATTCGCTAATCCTGCCGCCGAGCAGCAGTGTTAGCGCTCTGTCAACGTGAGTAAGACCGCTGATGAAATTAATAGCACATTAGGTACAGTCAAGGGCAAAGATATCGACACGGTCAAAGTTACAAAAATATGTATACACGACTTTATGCACTTAACATTAAGGTATCTTTGCCCTTGACTGTACTCTACCTCATCCCTCTAGGCTGACAACGCATCCGCAATCTTCAGTGTATAAGGTGTCCATGGGATGATTACCATCAGGTGCTCCACTTGCTCGTTTGCTACTTTTCTTTACAATCATCACAATTACTACAGTTGGTTTATCAGAAGCTAAAGGGATAATAATTTAATCGAATAATTTTTTATCACGTGCGTATTTTTATCAATAATCTTAAGCTATAAAACTATAACTATCTACAATTAATCCAATAAAGATAAATTTTATTTTCAATTTTCCCAAATTTAAAGATAATCCATAAACCTGGTAACATTGACGTCAATAGTCAATTGTAAAAAGTTCATATTAATTTCAACTTACGCTGTTTGGTTTAAGGTTTAAAATTGAATGGTTTGCGTTAGAAAGCAAAGCAGGTAGCGCATTGTAATAAAAATTAGTGCAACCCCTGTTCGGTAGATTTGGCGTTCGGTGGTGGAATGTAAAAACCAAATAAACAACTATTCATCATCCCAGCCTATATACGTCCCACTGCTGGGCACAGGCCTCCTCTCAGAACAAGAGGGCTTGGGCCATAGTTCCCACGCGGGCCCAGTGCGGATTGGGAACTTCACACAAACATTGAATCGCTTCGCAGGTTTGTGCAGGTTTCCTCACGATGTTCTCCTTCACCGCAAAGCTCGTGGTAAATTTCAAATGTAATTCCGCACATGAATTCCGAAAAACTCAGAGGTGCGAGCCGGGGTTCGAACCCACGACCCTCTGCTTGAGAGGCGATAGGTCAAACCACTAGGCCACCACGGCCTAACTAAACAACTATTATCCCACTAATGTCATAAATGCGACAGTTTGCAAGTCTGTTTGTATGTTACTTCGTCACGTCTAAACCTTAACCGAGTTAGATGAAATTCGATGTACAGATAGTTTCAGTCCCGGGTAATACCGGGCATAACACAACACAAACACAAGTGCAGTGATGTACACGCATCAGCTCTAAGAGCTGCTAGTGTATCATTTCAATAATAATAATAATAATAATAATAATACACAGGATAATTTCTATCCCAGAAAATTGCATAGATCCCGTGGGATAGAATCAAATTTTACGCGGACGGAGTCGCTGGTTACGGTAACCGCTAGCGCTAGTACCTAGTTTATTGAAACAAAGCCACGGTTAAATGAATACTGGAAGATTATAATTAAATTTACATCACACCTTAACATCCTTTTTTTGGTTATTGTATTTTTATGTATTATTTATATTAGAGTCAAAATACCACCAACGGGACTTATCACGCTAACACACACGAGTAATATTTACCTCGACGTTTCGGCAACATTGCAGTGGCCGAGGTCACGAGTAGACCCAAAATAAGATAAGTCCCGTTAGTGGTTGGCACTGGGCCCGCGTGGGAACTATGGCCCAAGCCCTCTTGTTCTTAGAGGAGGCCTGTGCCCAGCAGTGGGACGTATATAGATAGTATTTTGACTATGAGTGAAAATCACGAAAGTTTAAAACGTGGTTCATATTATGTATGTATATATTTGTATATAGTAGTTTATTGTCTCTATTATAGATTTGTGTAAGCATTGTATTGGAGCTTCCACTAGATATTTTAACTTTTAAACTCACTTTTAATCTGTGCCTAACTGAATGCTCCTCTCATGCGCTCAAAGATTGACTGGTAGAGATCTCTTAAAGTCAGGTAAAGGGATAAGTATGCTTTTGTACATATATCTCATTGTCTGTCAATTGTTTGCTACTTATTTTGTACAATAAATAGTTTACATACATAAAAAAAATATACCTTATCTTTGTATGGTACGATCTAAACGATTCGAATGAGCGATAATTATTACTGGTATATCATGTTTATAACTGATTAATTGATCGATAGTACTTTAATTACTTAATGATATATCACCAAGTAATAAGAAGTTACGGATTTACGTTCCTCAAGATTACGTTTAATCATTTTGGAACTTTAATCCCCCTTTTTATCGTGATTATAAACAAAAAATAAAAATAAAACATATTATTATTTCTGGCTTTTAAACTCCCGCTTTATCGGTGCATAACTGATGCTCCTTTGATTGTTAGAGATTCTTTAAAGCAATGTTTATCAAACTTTAGAGTCTCTGTGAAAACGCTTATTAACCAGTTTTAGCCTGAGCAAAGCTCGGTCGCCCAGGTAAGATCTTATTTTACATTAGAACACATAAATAGAAATAGGAGATTAGTAGTGTTACTACGGAACCCTTACCGCAGAACATATCAAAACCATCTTATGGTAGTCCAAATAAAATACCCTAAGAGCATTATGGACCCTAACCCTGATTGCCCGAATATGGCGTAAGTAGTTTTATGTTATGGCTTTAACCTTCCTTTATAACTAATACAGATCTATTAAATATTTTTTCCATCGTATTTTGTAGTAAAAGTTCGTATTTAGATATCTTAGTTATGATGTATATACTGTGTTAGTTTAGGTTAGTTTACTATAATATCTGTTATAATTTTGTATCTTAAAATACGAGGAAATACGGCCAGCCTTCTGGGCACCTTGCCAATTGACGGCGATTTAGGCCAAATTTTCTACCTATAATTTAATTATGTTTTTTTAAATAAAGTAATATATTTGTCATTAAAAATTCAATAAGTAAATAGCTAAAAAAATTTTTTTTAATATAATTAAATAATCTTTAGATATGTTGATTAGTCAACAAGCTTACTGAAGCTACGTTTAGACTTGCAAGAACAATCGTGCAAGTTGCATTACATTGCGGGGCCGTAAAGCCAACGAGTTTGTAGTGGTCAATCGAGCGCCGCAATGTAATGCGACTTGCACGATATCTAACCATATCTAAACTAGGCTTAAGAAGGAAGATACTCGATCATACTCGTAAATACGAACTATTCCGACCATAACCTGACCAACAAAAAGTTGTAAAACCCCCGACATTGTCACTTCAAAGTTCAATATTTCAAAAACGGCTGAACCTGTTTTTATAAAACATATGTAAGAACCATCGCTAGAAAACCTGGTTTCAAATAAACAAACCGCATTCAAATCGGTTCACCCGTTTAAGAGCTACAGTGCCACAGACAAACGCACAGACACACATAGCGGTCTAACTTATAACACCCCTCTTTTTGCGTCGGAGGTTAAAAATACGTACGTATAATCTAACTGTAGCTATTGACGGACTGTTTATAATAGTTTTTCTTCACCCAGGACCCTACCTAACTTTTTTTTTATTCTGTAGCTTAAAAAAGGCTGCAAACTTAGAACCAAAGCTGTTTTGACACCATGATAAACCAAGACACAACTCTCTACATAAATCATTTGTCTATCCTTGATTCACAAAGCGTTTTCCACCCCCTAGTAATTAATGGGAAGAGTTTTTCCACCTTTTGTTGCATCAGGAAGGGCTAATTGTCCTTAATTAATTGGTCGGGTTTTTACCCTTTTTCGTCCTTTCCCCTTTTTATTCGCTTTGTCTAAATTTTTGCTCAAACAGCGCGGGTTAATGACTGCTTTAGAGCGCTGATCTGTGGCGTACTGCTTTCGATTTTTATTTGTAACTCTTTTATTTCTGTAACTTAATAATTCAGTATTATCATCATCATTCTCAGCAAATAAATTAATGCTATAACTATTTACTATACTTCATCCACTAGTTCAAGGTTGCTTTGCCTAATGCAAATTGTAAGTCTAATGTATTTCTTGTGAAAACACGAATGAATATTTTCTATTTTTTATTTTATTGGGAAAGTTTTCTTAAGTTCTTTCTTCTAAATATTTCGCTCTGTCAAGCAAGAGTGTGCTTAGAAAACTGTACTTGCTTGACTGAGAAGATGCTTGTGGAGTGGCGTAAGGGCCTTCGCCCACGGCGACTTTTTGTAGCGATGCTGTCGCGCGTTTTGTAAATGCTCGACTGCATCGCTACTAACGCGCGTTAGTCTACATCGCGACTGTGTCGATGCAAACGCGCGACGGTTTCAGATGACATCGTGGGGAGAACGGAGGGAGGGTGTGGAGGGAGGGAGGGTGAAGCGCGACAGTGGCGCGTTTGCATCGCGACTGAATCGTGGTTATGTGGGCGAGGGTACACAGCTAGCGACCGCGTCGCGACTGTATCTATAGCCTTGTTCGGACTAGGCTAGTATTTTAGTCTAGTAGCGAGTAATTGAGTAGCTAAACTATTCGCTACTGCCTAAAAATCGTTCGCATTACAGTCGAGTAAAGCTCACAAGTCAGTGGTACGTCAACTAATGAACTCGACTAAATCGACAGGTTCGGACTTGTTTAGCCGGCGGCCGAGTGAGCACGGACGCGTGGTGGGGGGTGCTACTCGCTACTAGACTACTAAAAAAAATAGAATAAAATGGATTGACTCGACTAAATTACTTACTAATCCACTCGACTAATTTTTTGGTGTTCAGACACGTTTAGCTACTAAATTACTCGCCACTAGACTAAAATACTAGCCTAGTCCGAACAAGGCTTTTGCGAACGCACGACAAAAAGTCGCCGTGGGCGAGCTGCCTAAATGTCGCGATATTTTGCTATAGCAGCGCTCTGTGGTGGATTAGGAACCAAATTAGTTGATAAAGACAATTTTGTACTTCTAACTAAAGCCTTGTTCGGACTAGGCTAGTATTTTAGTCTAGTGGCGAGTAATTTAGTAGCTAAACGTGTCTGAACACCAAAAAATTAGACGAGTGGATTAGTAAGTAATTTAGTCGAGCCAATCCATTTTATTCTATTTTTTTTAGTAGTCTAGTAGCGAGTAGCACCCCCCACCACGCGTCCGTGCTCACTCGGCCGCCGGCTAAACAAGTCCGAACCTGTCGATTTAGTCGAGTTCATTAGTTGACGTGAAGAAGAGTACCACTGACTTGTGAGCTTTACTCGACTGTAATGCGAACGAGTTTTAGGCAGTAGCGAATAGTTTAGCTACTAAATTACTCGCCACTAGACTAAAATACTAGCCTAGTCCGAACAAGGCTAAAGGCTCCGCTTCCATCAGTGATGTGCGAGGCGAGGATGTGTTGCGAGGAAATTGTTTTTCATGAATCATTAGAAACGCTTCACTTACCTCGCCTCGCTCCGCTCAGCTGTTTCCACCGAGAGAAAGGGAGGGGCCCTTTAGTTAGGAGTAAGTCGAACGCCAATTAATTACGGAGATTGATTATGTTTATTTAATACGATACGAGTATGGTATTTAAACTAATTATGTCAGGGGTGCTCAGCCCTTGGAGCGTTTTCATTACATTTATAAGTTATCCGAAGGTTTGCAACCTGAGAGCCGCGCAAACGTACACGATATTCGTAGGGTGCCAATATAGAGGCAGTCCGTAGGAAGAATAGAGATGTTGCAAAAATCAACTACGTACTTTACCCGGCTGCGTGAGGGAGGGTAATGTTTTCGAGCGTATGTAACTTGTATGTATCTCATTCTTTGGTAATTGGTTTTCGACATAATAATATTAGTTATCATTAGATTCGTGAAAACTGTCGGAGTGACATTACCTAGGGTATGTAAACTTTCAAAATCTCTCATCTCACTCAGCCTTTAAACGTCACACTGCTGGATACAGGCTCCACTCAAAATAAGAGGGCTGCAACCGTAGTTCCTACACGGGCCCAGTACGGATCAGGGACTTCACACACCATTGAATTGCTTCACAGATTTATGCAGGTTTCCTCACAATGTTTTCCTTCACCATCAATTTGGCAACTGAGACGGGACTAATTAGATTTCTTAGAATACCTACTACACTATTGACCATGACTCACTTTACATAGCTCATAACACAAAGAAATCCATATGAAACTCCTAACATCCCCTTTACTTCAAAGTAACCTCCCCATATCCATTCACAGATATTATTTTCAATTTGTAAACAATACTACGCAATTCTCAACCTTGCACGCACCAAATAACGTATCAATACGCCCTAATTTCCCTTGAATCCCTGGAGATACTATGACGTGTCATCTCGAATATTACCCGGTTGGATTAGAAATGACATGTTTGTAGGAAGTTGGGGGGAAAGAGATAGCTTCCTAAATTGGTCGGTTGCTCGCCCCAGGTGGGCTGGCGACCAAATAAAAATAGGCACGAAATCAATACAATGCTTTGCAAGATGTGCTAGTGATGGGCGAAGTTAACGATATCGATATTTGATCTGTATTCGTATCGTAATTGGACTGGGGTTGTCTATTTTTTGAGACAATCGAATATAGTAAATCGAAAACTATTTCGAGATAAATGCTTTTTAAGTCGGTTCAGGCAGTTTTTTTTTTTTAATACTACATATATGCAATGTAATGATTTCCAATTAGCACTGAAGATTATTCTGAGGTAGACGAGACGGTCCAAGCTGTAAAGTCAGGTGCAAAGATATCCACACGGGAAAAGTTTCAAAAATACGTATACACGACCTTAATGTTAAGTGCATAAAGTCGTGTACATATTTTTGCAACTTTGCCTGTGTTGATATCTTTGCACTTGACTGTACCTACTTTATCCAGTAAGATAAGATTTCTTTAACAATTTCTGTACAAAAAATACCTACGCGTGGATTATACTACGGAATATATATACACCATCGAAGTACAGAAAAAAAATTACTTCCCACTTAAAGTATTTATTTTTACGTCTTCCCGTTACTAAAAATTTGAATATAATTTCGAGAATATATAGACAAATTTTGCTTCGTACCTACGCCATAGCTAAGCTTGGTGTATTACATTTATTATAATTACGTGGACGGTGTGCTTAGGTGCCGACAATGCGGACGTACGTTCACAGCTATGTAAGCCATCTTCTTAGAGCACATAAGCGCCAAATAAATAATTAGGACGCAAAGTGGTCGCCATGGCTGAAATCAGTCGGATCATCATCATAATTATAGCAAAAATAAATAAATATACTAATTTAAAAAATATTTCATAAATATTATTACTATAGACTATTATATATTCTGTGACTATAGCTTGATTCAATTCCGGAGCGTTGCTTTATGAAGAACGAAAGAAAGAAAATACATTTATTTAACGCCATAAAACAAACATAGAAACAAAAATAGAACAAATAAAGACATACATGACGCTAAATAGGTCCCCACTCAGTATAATTTCAGTGAGGATCTTATCTAAAAACTAACTTTAAATAAATATAAAAATAAAATAAAAAATATATTAAATTGTATAGCAACACCGGCTTAAACAGTTCAATCGTGTGCAGTTGAATTGTTTTAAGTCACCGCCAAAAGTATATTTTGCAAATATGAATAATGCATATTACTATTAAAATGGTTATTTAAAAACAATTATGCTACATACCTGACTCCTTAAAAACAAAAACACATGTACTTCTATTAAAAGTAACTTCCTTGACTAAACAATACACGGAATACGATAAGGAAATACGTGTTATCGTATATCGTTTAGTACCTATATGTAAACTTTACATACCATTGTAAAGTATCGATACTATAATGGTGACATCCCTGTAATTCCGTAGGGCTGTCAGCTCTAAGTAATCGGCCATTATCTGTATCGATTCAGGCTGTCCGCCGATTCTCGATTCCCGTGCTGCGATCACGTTTCCGACTATAGTTACTATGTGCTTACATTGCCCGCTTGCTTTTCATTTTTACCCGAGTGGTTGAAGGAGGGTTGTGTTTTTCGATCGAATGTTCATCCATCCCACTAATATAATAAATGCGAAAGTTTGTAAGTCTGTTTGTTTGTTTGTTACTTCATCACGTCTGAACCGCAGAACCGATTTATATGAAATTCGGTATACGGATAGTTTGAGTTCCGGGGAAGGACATAGGATAGTTTTTATCCCGGAAAATTTCATAGTTCCAGCGGGATAGTGAAAACCGTATTCTACAAGGACGAAGTCGCGGGTAACAGGTTTGTACAGTTATGTGCAAAAATAAGTATCTATTCGAACCACTCAAAAATATGTTACTACGGCCTTATTGCGTCGGAATAAGAGTCTGTGGTACATATTTTTGAAACTTGGAATAAGTTCATATTTTTACACTTGACTCCCTTATAGTTTCGCCATATCTGTCTGTCTGTCTGTCCGTCCGCGGCTTTGCTCAGGGACTATCAATGCTAGAAAGCTGTAATTTAGCACGAAGATATATGTAAACTATGCCGACAAAATGGTACACTAAAAAAATAAAAAAAAAACAATTTTTAGAGCAATTCCCATAGATGTAAAGTGGGGGTGATTTTTTTTCTCATCAAATCTTGCAGTGTGGGGTATCGTTGGAGAGGTATTTTAAAACCATTAACACCACACACCACATAAAGATGGTGGTAGCAATCCGGGCGGACCTTGCACAAGGTCCTGCCACTTGCAAAATATTATTATTTATATTGTTATAATGTTCATCAAGCCGCAATGGACTACAAGCACCGCTGTATGTCCTCTACAGTGCCGCAGCTAATGAAGCGATCTCCGTAATTGATTTAAGTCGCTGCTCCTGTAGCAAGCCTGCGACGGGCGGCGGGATCCTGGACTGGGCCCATTAAAATTTCTGACTGAGTGATTCATCAACGCCCAGCCCAAATCTTTACGCCAAGTTTTTCGGCGCTTCTTAGGCAATGGTCTTTTATCAAAAGTTCGAATACAAATACAAATTTCATATCTATTCCTTTTAATATTTATCTTAGGTTAGTTTTTTTCCTCCCTTTTACCTCGTTGAGTTTCTTGCCGGATTCTTCTCAGCATTTTTCAACCGGTGGTAGATTTTTTTTGACATGTATAGCAAATAAAGATTAAATGTTAATTTCATATGTACAATAAAGTTAATTTATGTTTAAAACTATTTTTAGGTAGGTAAATACTTGTAATATCGATCGGAGTGTCGAGTATTTTTGTTTAAATATTTTATGATACCATCTTAATAAATACCACCCGGCTGTAATAAGCAATAAGAAAATAGTAATAAATGTAATAATAATTTAATTTAATTTTGGATTTTAATCATACTTATCGCTTGAATCGTTACTGTAGTGTCACTGCGGGACAGACCTAGCCCCAGTATGTATCACGGGATATTGTTTTATTTTAAAGAAATCTGTCGTAGTTTTAATTTAGGTATTCATGAAATGTAAATGAATCGACTGTTTCAATAAAATTTATTATTATTCTTGTTTTTAAATAATTTTTATTTCGCTTGAAATATGATACAAAAATGGAACAATAGTACCTAAGAGGTTACATAATTTAATTAGATGTCAATCAATTATTGTTCAAAAGAGGAAAAATATTCAGCGACTGAGTAGTTTTTTTTTCATAAGCCATGCTTTGAGCTTTGAGTTCGAGATGATAGGTCTTTAACAAAAAGTTTGGTGTCTTCTGACCATATTAATGATCCCGTTGTCTCAAACTCATGATAGTTTGTTAAAGCTGAGCTTTTGTTGAGCGCTTGTTTATCTGAACCTGTTCAGCAGCCGCCCCAGCTCTGAGCGCGGTGCTCTGGATGTGAGACGCGGCAAGAGTGTCGATGTCCGTAAAATCCGCCAAATCACGAAACTCCTGGGCATATCGTGAAATGCCGCCATTTCATGATTTGGCCAGTTTAAGCAGATCATGAAATTCCTAGGCATATCATGAAACGCCGCCATATCGGTTCTGGCACTTCGCAGGCCGCTGCAGCGGCACGCTCGCTTCGCTCGCTCAGCTCAAGTTTTGTGGTCACAATTAATACTAACCTCTTCTCGCTTCGCTCGTCGTACCTAAATTTTTCTTTTTTTTGGCATATCACGATGTGCCCGGTATAGAGCTAGGAATATCGACGAATGCGTTGCTCTGATCGATCTGCCGTATTCTTTCTCAGGCACATCGTGATATGCCTGGCCAACTTTTAGGCATATCATGAAATGGCGCCATTTCATGACATGCCTGGAAATTTCGTAAGCTGGCGGATTTTACGATCGGCCGCCGACATCGACACAAAAACACAACTATAAACATATAGGTACTTTGCTCACACCGACCCTACGATACCAGTCTATGCAACAAATCCGAGCTCACGCAGTTCCTGCGCCTCCACGCTGTAAGAACACACATCCCAACTATCACCACCATCTCTCTACGCCGACACGTTTCGAACTCAACCAAAGTTCATCATCAGAACACAACCCTACTATTACCTGAAATTTTAAGTTTTCAATTATTTAATTTACACCTTGTATATTAACCCTTTTTGAACGAAATGGAACCCTAAAAAGAATCAATCTACATAAGCTCTCATGTAACTCCTGTCAGCGCGTAAAAGCCTAAAAGCTATTAATAAGCTCAGCTAATTACAGATTGTGTGTCTGATAACCGAATCACTGTATAGCATATCGCACAAAAACAGTTTCGAGTGCTAAATCATGTATAATGCACGAGATTATTTTAGATACGGCGTTTAGTAATCATGCATTTATTTTTTAATCCCCAACTATAACGCTAAAAGGTGTTATAAGTTTAACGCCAATGTCTGTCTGTTTGTCTATCCGTCTTTGGCATCGTAGCTCGCAAATTAAAGTTTTCTTGCGCTGGTTCTTAGATTTGTTTGAAATCGGTTCCGATTTGACATGACGATGGGGTTTTTCAACTTTAATTGGTTAATTAAATCACCATAAAGGCTAAAGTTATGTCGAAATAGCGACTGTCACTTAATTGTCGCAAAACGTTTAACAGGTGTCGCTGTTGTCTGTTCTGGTCAAACGCGCGACCCGTCTAGCGAGCGGCCGCAGCGGCCATTATTAAAGTTGCCATTTCGTTTTGGAATGAGGTTCGAGTGTGTCGTTGGTATGTTCGTGTCTTCTATTCTGTTTTGAAATATATATTTTTTTAATTTATGTTTTTATCGGTAAAAATAATTAGCAAGCCGTATTTATAATGATTTAAGAACCCGGATTGTTATTTTTTTTAATAACTGTAGGCAAACAGATAATAATATCTAATGGCCGGACGTTATCTGCGAAGAATATATAAAGAAAGGAGAGTATAAACTATCCTATGTGACATAAGCTATGAGCATAAGGAAGGACATCCTTCCCAGTTGGAGAACCTGGGAAGTATACCAAATATATGCGCAAAAACACGCTCCTGTGCAGCAATTTAAGTTTGTTGCAGTAAGAGACAGACGGACAGATAGACCTATTATTTTTGCATCGATATTAAAGGCTGGAATATAAAAAACCTGACGGCAGCACTTCTACGTTTTATATTGCAACATTCTCTACACTTACTTTACGATACCTACCAGTCATATTGACAACGGTGTCGGTGATGTTATTTAAATAAATATTTTGTAATCCCTCTGACTTTTTCTATGAAAAATACTTTTATACATTGTGGATTAGTTTCCTTTCAAGGCTAAGGATAGTCTACGGCATTTTAACGCACAAAAACAAAAAATACCACGCGCAAACAACTTTAAACTTTGACAGCAATAGACAGATGACATTTGAATTTAGTGTTACCAGAGTGTGTGAGGTTTTTTATAATTCTGGTCAGCCTTTAGTATGACTATAGATTTTCGGAAGCCCAGGAGGCTACAACTCAGTCGCTAACGCATCTACTAGCTTCGGCTATCACCCGTCACCTATCACTATCACGTAGAACACTAATCATGAACTAGATTAAGCGTGTCCATTTAATAAGTAGCTATCAATTACCCATGTCCCTGATAAAATTAGCGATAACATTTCGGCAGTACCGTACCTGCCGCCGTCATGTGTGCGTGTCGGCAAAAGAAGTCCTTCTTCATCGAAGACATACTGAAAGATGCGAAGAAATCATACAAGAATATCAGCAGTGAACCCACTGAGCCACTAACATGCACAGCTCAGGAAAACCCAGTGAAATACGAGGGTGATGACTTGAAAGATGTTCGGAGCGAAAGAGAAGTCCGATTTGACGTGATGTGTGAAGTAGATAAAGAGCTCGAATATGCGAAAATTAATCTGGAACATAGGAGGAATACTTTCCCGCTTTATCCCACTGCTTTAAAGCCAAGTTTCCCTTGGCCACCATACAGGAAAGAAGTATTTGAAAGGCAGTTTAACTACTACAGTGACACGACATTGAATTCTGATCATATTTTGAGGACACAGTTGGCAGCTAACAGATTTGTACCACCTTACGTGAGGCAGCCTTACGGATATGAACGAGGTGAGGATTATTACTGTTTTTGTTTGGGTTTTTGTCAGGGAACATAAGAAATATGTTTGAATTCATATTAAGAAAAAGGTTCCGTCAGCTTTTTGATGATGCTGCCAATGTCGAGGTTGACTCACACTCGGTATGTAGACGACCTCTTTGGACGGTATTGTGCTAATTCTTGACTAAAAGGAATACCTTGGAAGGGCTCTCGCCCTTTCTGAATACACATAGAGAGAGAGAGAGAGAGAGAGAGAGACTTATAAATGTTAGCTGTCTGTCTTACACAACACGTATCGGGCTAACAGGATAAACGGTTGTTGTTTATTGATATTGACCTCCGCAAAGTAATACTTGGATTTATGATCTCAAGGTAGTTAATGTTTGTGAACTACCCGATCAGCGGGGCGGGCGGCGAGGCGAGCGTTTTCACAAATACACGCGTTATCTTTTTTACTCCTGTCATAAAAAGCATGTGGTTGTCCTTTTCTTCGATGTCATGTGACACCAGAGACAACAATTGTCATCCTTTTTACGCTTTATTTTCGGTGCGTGCTTCAATTTCAAACCCCCTCCCCCCCTCCACAGACGAACTGCTCGCTTGAAAGTTCGAGGTAAGTACATAAAAACGAAAACTATTACAGCTTAGGTTTTTTAGTTAGTAAGTAATGTACCATCAAAACTTAATTTCGCATGCTCAATCAACACACACTTGATCGATTTTTTGTCTCTCGTGTATGACAGTGATAGAAAAAGACGATTAATGCGAATCGTAATTGCGAACGCGGTAAACAGCACGACCTCCTTATCTCATGGGATATTTTAACGACCCAGCGTAGACGTGGGGCAATCGAACCATTTCAATGATAACATGATTAATTAATCTTTAGAAAAATCTCGATATCATGATTAATATTGATTGCAAGTCATTGAGCTTATGACGATAATGAGATCATTAAATACGCAGTGTTTATCTAGATAAGAAGATGTTGAGTTTTTTGCCAAATAAGGTGTTTAAGCTACATTGCATTAACTTCATCATCATCATCATCATCATCTCACAATGAGAGGGCTTGGGCCGTAGTTCGCACGAGGGCCTAGTGCGGATTGGGAACTTCACACACACCATTGAATTGCTTCGCTGGTTTGCGCAGGTTTCCTCGCGATGTTTCCTTCGCCGTAAAGCTTGTGGTAAATTTAAATTGTCATTTCGCACTTGAATTTTGAAAAACTCAGAGGTGCGAGCCGGGGTTTGAACCGATGATCCTCTGCTTGAGAAGCGACAGAATGCGTTTACTTATCTAGATAAATTTACCAAATTATTCAACCGGATATGGGTGAAGACCAAAAAGTTGCACAGCGTTAAAGCTGCGTTAGCTAGCACGTAGTTTTAATTTCCATTAACTTTTTCCATTGTGACACGAAAATTAATCATACCTTTGTATGGATAATTATCGTGTCACAATGGAAAAGTTAATGGACATTAAAACTACGTGCTAACGCAGCTTTAACGCTGTGCAACTTTTTGGTCTTCAATATCTGATTGGATAGAGACCTTGACTACAAAGCTGACGTCGCTGGTTCGATCTAAATTAAAAAAAAAACCGTTTATTTTTAGAGTTCTGCACCTCAGCTGACAAAAACGGGAGCAAAGCAAACTTGTTTGTTCCGCGTAGCAAAATTCCCAGCCACATTTTTCCCACTAACATTTGTTTTCGTTCACCATTCGCATGACAGACGCTACTTTACAAATACAAAATACAAATACAAATATGTTTAACATAGGTGAAAACAGGTGGTTAGAAATGACAGATAATTTCCCCAATGAATTTTTATTTCAATCTTTTTTTACAGATTATAAGGGTTTGCTTCCAGTTATACAGATTCCCAATTGTACGGATTGCCATTTCTAGGGAATCCCAATTCTAAATATTGCCACTTGTACAGATTCACAAATGTACAAAAAAATATATAGCTGTCGGGTTTTGATATTTTTAAACATACGCTGAAAAATTAACCCTTTTTCGGGCAGTCGAGTAAAAACTAAGAATTATTTAATGAAAAAGAACTTAGAATATCTATGATTTATTAATTTCCAATATTAATTTCTAAAATTTCAAAACATGACTCGCTCATCTAGGTCATAAATGTCATTAAATGACGGCGACCCTGGCTAATATTATAATAATTATAATTATAACTATTTATTGAGGATTCGATTTGTAGCATTCGAAGATGGCGGATGTAGACAATATCTAATTTTACTATTACTGTTTCTTTGGCTAGTACAAGTATAATTTTGATAGTGTTTTATGCGGCGATTAACCTTAACAGTGAACAGTGATCCCAAAATTCTATATTGCTTTCGTGTCTAACATTTTTTAATGCGCAAGTGGTCTCCACGTGGTTTCTGGAATTTTACTATCAAGTTGCAAAAACTACAATCACCGTACAACGTGCCCCTCAAAGAGAGTTTAACTCGACACTGGCGAAATTGTCCTATTAATTAGGACAGAAAAGCCATATTTTAAAAGAGAAGAACTATTTATTGAAAACGACCACGACGTAACTTTTGCGATTCAGTTCAAGCACGGTTCAGCGACAGCGATACAGACATTTTCATTCACTCACTTCAAGCGGTTTTCTTACCATGACGCTTAACTTGAGTGGGAATTGAATCGCTTCAGTGTCAAATTTAGCGATTCAGTATAAGTTACTCATTCTGTCAATTATTTTGGACTTCTAAGTATTTTACTTGGAATATTTTTTAAACTTCAGCAAATTTTTAACTTTTATTCAAGTTTTATAACTTTTCATAGGTACTCCTCACGACATTGTGCTTCTTAACTCCTCATTGATAAAACTAATTTTTCAGTGAGAAAAGAGACTCGTGGATTAGTGACAGCGTAAACATTATTTGTAATCAGCACAACGGTTGCTAAGAACACGGAATGACATAGTGTTATGGTTTTCCAAAATAAAGAGGTTTTAGTATACAATATTTGGTTTGCATATAGCGGCATCCCTTTCGCGACTTAGCGTTTCAGTTTCGGACCAGAGACAATATCGGTTTTTCATTCACTTGTAAACCATTGAGACTGCTCTGAGAAATAAACATCGTGGTACCAATTTCGATGATTCAGTTTAGGTGCCTAAATTTAACTGCTCTGCGTTTGGATCGTTTATGAAAAGATCATGGTAGGCGCCCAGTACTTCGTAGGTATAGATAGGTACAAGTAATGCCAGAAGGTAAATCCCCTTGTTTTTTGATGCTTGTAAAAACCAAAAGTATCAATAATTTCAAAGAAACTAATAGATAAAATAGAAGTTATTATTACCTTACAACACTTTAAGAGATAATAGTTATCTAAACCAATAAAAAAATGATTATTGGGCTATAGCAACCGATGATAAGACATACTTACAACAATCTTTTCGGATGTACAAGTTATATTATCAAAATCACGAGCATTTTGTCAATTTATAACCTAGATAATATGCACTTCTTTTTACCCGACTGCGAAGAAGGAGGGTTATGTATTTTTACTCGACTGCAGGTGGTAGGACCTAGTGCAAGGTCCGCCCGGATTGCTACCATTATTCTTGCTCGCTAATCCTGCTGTGAAGCAGCAGTGCTTGCACTGTTGTGTTTCGGCGTGGAGAGTAAGACAGCCGGTGAAATTACTGGAACGTGAGGTATCCCATCTTTGGCCTCTAGGTTGGCAACGCGTCTGCAATGGGCGGTGGTGATCTCTTACCATCAGGAGACCCACTTGCTCGTTTTCCATCCAGTCGTATAAAAAAAATGATTTGAGGGTTATGTGATTGACGCGTATGTATGTATGTATGTCTATTCCTATGTCCTCTCGTAACTACTCAACGGCTGAACCGATTTTGATAAATGATACGTCATTGGATTCGTCTTGATAACACGAGTGACACTGGGTACATGAAATTCTTGAAAAATCTAAATGACTGATTATTGGCGCCAAATTGTAAGTTTTCAAAAAATGTTTTTTATTCTAACCTATCGAGGAGTATCAAATGAAAGCTAATAAGTAGCCCATTCTAAATATATATGGGTTATAATAATTTTAATCTTCCATTTTCACAGAACTATTAAAAAAGTGTGAAATAAAACAATAAATTTAAAAAATCAAAAAACAAGTCTAGTGGGCTAGATCTTTGTTAAGTAGCTAACTTAAAATTCAACAGTCGGGACCCATTTACATCGTAACACTCAAAAATTCCTACCTAATGGGTCCCGACTGTTGAACTTTAATTCAGCTACTTAACAAAGTTCTAGCCCACTAGACTAGTTTTCTTCTTTTTAGTATTTTTAAGGCAGTCGGTTTTTTTTTCATTTATTGTTTTATTAACAAGAATCCCAAGTAGCCTAGTGGTTTGACCTATGGTCTCCAAAGCAGAAGGCCGTGGGTTCAAACCCGGACCTCTGAGTTTTTCAGAATTTGTGTGCGAAATCACTGTAGAAAATAATTTGAAAATGTCAATTAGAAATCTCTGTCTACTCAGGTGCGACCAAACCACGGTAACGGTACGGAATCGCAGTGACGCATCGTATGCGGAACGTTTTTTTTGCATGCTTTCCGTATTTTAAGCAGCGGTGTGGAGAGCATGCGATTAAACCGGCCAAGAGCGTGTCAGACACGCCCAAAATAGGGTTCCGTAGCCATTACGAAAAAATTAAGTAATATATTTCTAAGGATTTCGTATTTTATGCGGAATCTTCCAAGTTTAGGTATATTTTATACCTTACGCTGCTATTTACTCTTAAACTACTAATAATTCTCAAGAAAACTTAACCGTTATAGTTTTCCTTGTAAGTTTGATATACTTACTACCATCCTGAACTTTTTCTAATTTTTCCACCCACCGGTTTAGATTTTAATGAAAATTTGCACTTTCAAGTTGAATATTTTGCAAACAAATCACTGAATCGAAAAATCATTTTAGCAACCCCTAATGGTTTTAAAAGACCTATCCAACGATGCCCCACACTAGAAGTTTGGATGAGAAAAAAAAATCTCTGGTGGAAACAGCTGAGCGGAGCGAGGCGAGGTAAATGAAGCATTTCTATTAGTTAATGAAAAACATATTCCTCGCAACACATCCTCGCATCTCTGGTGGAAACGCTGCTTTATGCGCGTTACATTCCGTGCCTGGGACGTTTCTATTACGGTCTTGGTATTGTACAGAGTAGTGGGTAGAGACCTTAATGCAGGTGACTGTACAGATAAAATAATCAGATGATTGAAAAAAATATTATTGACACGATGCGATAAACGTAATGCCATTAAATATTATCGTTATCTGTTATATCGTTAGAAAAATAAATTAGGTGTTGTGCTGATAGTTCGTTGTTGACTGTAGAAGATAAAGTAAACTACGCCCTAAAGCTTAAAGGAAACATAGCTAAGAATGTTTCATTTGCCAAACCGTTTCATTTCCCAACTCAGGATTCTCTCTGAAGCCAACCATAATTTTCAGAGGTTTCCTAAAACAAACCTAACCTAACAGACTGTGTCTATAAAAGCATAAGAAAATACACTGATAATAAATTTTTGGTTTCGGATAAAATTAAGTTGGGAATTGTAACAGCAAATGAAACATTTATCAAACAATAATTCAGCAAAAAGGCAGTTCTGCCGTTCAAGACACACACACACACACACACACACACACACACACACACACACGCACACACGCACACGCACACGCACACGCACGCACGCACGCACGCACGCACGCAATAAGCAATCAAATTAGGATTGTTTTTTGGAATGTTTTTGTTACAAAAAGACTTCAGTTTGTATTTTCGTTGAATACCAGAGTAGTAAGAGCTTTACTCCAGTACAGCTTAAAAATTAACGTGCTAAGATTGGTTTTTTGGAATCTTTTTGTATTTTTTATTTCAATTCCAAATTTTTACTTTTACGGCATCCCGTAAAACCGAAATTGAAAATACAAACTGAAACATAGATGCACAGAAAAAACAGAAAAATAAGACCATCACTGGGAATCGAACCAGGAATGACCATCAGTGGTGTAGCGGTATAGCACGCGGTACGGATTACCGAGGACCTGGGTTCGATTCCCAGTGATGGTCTTATTTTTCTGTTTTTTTCTGTGCATCTATATTTCAGTTTGTATTTTCAATTAACGTGCTCGTGCTTGGACGTGGTTGCTATGAGGATTTTCGCAGGAGCTGGTAGACCTTCAACAATAGCTTTTTTTTGCAGACCTTTACTTTGACAAGTTCGTGCGTAACATTCTGTAGAACCCTGTCGGAGACAGCATTTTCCGCACTTATCAAAACCTTGATAACGGTAGCAGAGGCTCTCTGCGACAGAGTTCCATTCCACCAAGTGTCACGAACTTGTCAAGGTATAGTTACGGTAAGATTAACGATTAAATAATTACATATCCAAATCAGAATTTAGCTACTCCTTGCGCCATCTAGTGAGCAAATATAGAAACTCCGACCGAATTCTACGCGGCGCTATCGAAGTTATTCAACTCGGACGCATATTATACAACTTCGGACCCTCTTCCTTCGAACTTTGGTCCCCAGGCACAACACCTACCTGAAGAGATAACTCTATTGTGGACTCTCTTCCTCAAGAAAGTTACTCGATAGCGATCTCTTTTGTTGGTAGCCACAAGCATAGTAAAATAGGAGCAGTAAGTTCAGTACAAACAAAAGTAATCAGCCTACAGCAGTCCACTGCTGGACATAGGCCTCTTCCATGGCGCGCCACAACACTGTCTCCAGCTCCTCGCATCCATCCGCCGCCAGCGATCCTCTTAAGGTCGTCCGTCCACCGTGCCCCAGGACGCCCTACACTACGTTTTCCCGTCCGTGGTCTCCATTCGAGGACTCGTCTGCTCCACAAAAGTACATCGCGCGACTTAAATGTGCGAACCGTTTGGCCATGCCATACCTTGATGTTCTAATATCGTACCTGTTCGCAGTGTCCCCGGCGTGGTGCACAACATGGTGGGGCCTGGGGGGGCGTCGCAAGGGGGGCCAGGTGCGGTTCAGTGCGTCGCAGACGACAGCGCTGGAGCGGCGGTTCGGGGCCAGCAAGTATCTGAGCCCGGACGAGCGACGTGCGTTAGCGGCTAGCTTGCGACTCAGTGACAGACAGGTACGTAGGTACCCCCCCCCCCCCCCCTAGACTAGTGGTTAGACAACCTGACCGGTTCGATACCGGGGCAAATGTATTGTACTTATTGTATATTTCTTTATATATCCTACTTCCTACGCCTACTAATAATATAATGTGAAGTTTGGATTTTGGATGTTTTTTACTCAATCACGCAATAACGGCTCAACCGATTTAAACGAAATTCGGTATACGGATAGTTTGAGTCGCGGGCAAGGATATAGGATAGTTTTTATCCCGGAAAAATGCATATTGATAAGCGAACTCTACGCGGACAGAGTAGCGGGCAACAGCTAGCTGTACATAAACACCATGAAATTAACAGATAATAAGATAATATGACGTACAAAGACGAACTTATCCCTTAAAGGGATCTCTTCCAGTTAACCTTTGAACGATTGACAGGATATCAGAAGTTTTCTGATAATCTAACCCCCTTTTTCGCCATCCATGGCGCATTAATTAAATTTATCTGACGGATAAATGTGATGCCTTCTCTGTTTGGTTTGTTCGAATAGACGGAGACGGCATCACATTTATCCGTCAAATAAAATTAATCAGTGTGTGGTGGAACAGCAGAAACCCTCATTGAATTTGAAACCAGAGCAGAGGCCGTGTGTCTAAAGCCCGTAAAGCCAACGAGTTTGTAGTGGTCAATCGAGCTACGTAATGTAATGCAACTTGCACGATTTTTCTTGCAAGTCTAAACTCGGCTTAAGGCCTCAGTTTCGAATAATTTATTGAATCAGGCGTTACTTTGCGGAGGTCCATATCAATGAACTAAAAGAATTTCCTTGCTCACCCGCGACCTTACGATAGCTAAGCTTATGCAAAATATGCGTGTTCAAGCAGTTCCTCCACCTCCACACTGTAAGAACACACACAAATCACACAAACCCATCTATCACCACCACCACACTACACTGACGCGTTTCGAACTCAACCAGAGCTCATCTTCAGAGTGACACAACCGTACACCATGCTACCAGTTTTTTTTTTTTTTTTTTTGGCTATGTCTATAGATTGAGCCAGCGTCATGTCGATTTATTGGTTAAAAATACAGAAACGAAGGAGAAAAGCATTTTTACAATGGAAATCAGTTGCTATTCCTGAAAAGAAAAAGGGTAAACAAAAAAGCCACAACAAAGCAGGAAAAAAAGGTAGCTAAGTAACTACCAGTTGTTAGACTAACGAACCACAACCACCCTTTTTAATTTGTCACTGTATCTCCCCAAGTACCCACATATGTTTTATGAAACAAAACAAAACTACCCACAAATTATTAATATTTTTTTTTAACCGTCCTTCAAAACTACCTTGATTTTTATTTATTTACTGTCAAGGCATGTTTTATTAACTACCATTGCTGAAATTAGATCCAAGCCGTAGCAAGGGGCCTCAGTTTCGAATCTGTTAGTCTAAGACTGTGTAAAAATTGAGCACTAAATCCTTTTCAGGTAAAAACCTGGTTCCAAAACCGCCGCGCCAAGTGGCGCCGGTTAACGCCAGACTCGTCCGACCTGGGCAGTCCGGCGACCGAGGACGACGACAGCGACGTGCTCGCGGACGACAGCTGATTCAGAACGACAATATAACAATTGGCACGCAAGCTGGAGTTTTATTTGACGTACCTACCCACACACACACACAAACATCACGCCTGTATTCCCAAATGGGGTAGGCAGAGCACACGAAACGTTACCGCTTCGGAGCCACTTTTAGCAATTTTAGGTTTAAAGATTGACAAAAAAGGTACAATAGTGACAGGTTGCTAGCCTGCCGCCTACGGTATACCTTAACCTACCCATACCTTGACGTACCCATTTATATATAACAAGGGGTTTTTTTAACCCCCGACGCAAAAAGAGGGGTGTTATAAGTTTGAGCGCTGTGTCTGTATGTCTGTTTTTTTTAATATGAAAGCAGGTTTTCTAGCGATTGTTCTTAGACATGTTTTATCACAATCGGTGCAGCCGTTATTGAAATGTTGAACTTTGAAGTGACAATGTCGGGGTTTTCCAATTTTTTGTTGGTTAGTTTTCTAGAAAGTTTGGATGGAATGCAACTATATCTTCTGCATTTCTCCGCTCCGCTCCGCCTCCGCTTCAATGGGAGCGCACTCTAACGCTGACTAAGCAGTTGCTAATCTCCAATACCCCAATGTCACACAGACACGTCACCACGCGTGTACAATATAAAAACAATTGTCCCCGATAAAACCAAATCAACAGCACCTTAGTATTAAACAACCAATAACACCAAATGAACCGATAATCCCCAATAATCCGTAATCCAATACAGATAAATAATACTCAATCAAGATAATTTTCGAAAAATACTTTTTATTTCATACAAAAACAAGTTTAAGGGGCAACCTCAAAACAAACAACACCATTAAAAATTGGAGTATTTAAAAAGTAATAAATAAACTCTCTATTTACAACTTAATCTACACTTAAATTTAGGCTCTTATGCTTGGGGGTTATTTTTAGAAAGATAGAACACGATATAGGACGTGATTTAGGCTTCCGGGTTCCGTACCTATAGGGTAGTATCTTTAGACGATAATAGAATATACTGTATTTTGATTCTGCAGGTACCTAAACATTTATAGAGGTTCGAAATTCACACGATTATACATAGAAAGAAATACTAACGTGTGACGTCACACGCCTATAGGCATACCTACTGCATAAAAAATAGTTTAGTAAGAGAAAGAGAGATTTAAAAAAATACTATAAATTAAACTTTCAACAGATTTTTTCCTTTATATACGGAACCCTTTAAGTGAAAGAACTTGCACTTCCCCAGTTTTTTTACCAGGTTTAAGTAAACCACCCTAATTATCACTTATATTTTCAATAAATTCTGAATTTTATACAAATTAATAAACATAAAAAGTTAATAATAATAATAAGACACTGCTGTACAAAATTTACACACCTCGGCCTACCTCAGTAAGATCTAAGTTATACTGTGTACAAATTATTTCAATTAGTTCCTGACACCTCAGATTCTCATTTCGCCGGATTCTTGTTTCGTCGAAATTTTTCAGTTCCAGAAAATCAAACAAATCTGGAAATATCGAATAATGATCTTATATAGTTATTCAATTAATCACCTAATAACCGGTGAAGCTAGCCTCTTTATAAAAAGCTAATATCTTTATAACAAGAAACCGCCGAAACAAAAACTGACAAATCGGAAGCTATTTTGTTACCAATCTTTTTTATTTAGCACTACTCATAAGAAGGCTTTGAAATAACCTTAACTAATAAAAACGTGACATATATTATATTGTAGAATATTTTTTATGCAAATGTCATTTGTGCTTTATAATTATCACATTGAGTGAGTTTCCTAAAGTTCATATAAAATAGACACTAATCCGCAACATGTTTTAAACACACTAACTTACATACAGTACAATTTTGTTATTCTGACTTTAGCAAAAAAGTGACTGAGAAAATAATGCTTTCTTAATGAGCTAGTTAGTGAGACAAGTTAAATCCACAGCTTTAATTAGAGGTCAACGAGTGGACTAATCACAGCACGCCTTTGTTGGCACTGCGAAATAAAGTCTGACCAGCAAATTGTGGCAGGAGCAATGAAAAAAAAAACCTCCTTCTGGCAACCCTAAAAATCAGTTCGGTGAGCAGCAATGTAAATCAAAACTGAAATTGCAATAAATGTAAAACTAAATATTCACATTCAAACGAATACGCGAACAATATTGAAAATGCAAGAAAAAGAGGAAATTGCAAGTATAAATGATGACTTGTAGAGTTTGAATTTCTTGAGCCAGATTCTGAATGAATTAGAATCAATGTTTAATAATAAAATCCATGCTGTCTCATTCATTTCCATTTCATTTGTAATGTAAGTAATGTACGTATATATGTAATGTATGTGTGTATGGGAACGTTTCGCGATTTCGCATATTGTTTTTTTTTGTGTATTTTTATTCTATGTTTTATTTACTTAATGTGCTAAGAGCGAATAAAATATTTCTATTTCTAATATTTACGAGGACGTGTGTGCCCCCTGTAACATATTTGTGACAGATATTTTTTTAACTGTGAAACGTGTTGCCAGTGTTATTTTTTTAATTTGCCGCCATTCCATGCTGCCACGATTCGCTGATCCTACTCTACTACTTTTTTTTTAATTCGTAACCACGGCAAAAGGTGAGAACAAAGCAGTGGCTGTTTAAAAGCGGTTTTTGTGGTCTTCGAAATAGAAGGCAATATTGCTTCAGTGTGCAGTGTGCACAGATAGTACGGAAATTTACAAAAACGTTTACTGAACGCTTGTAGTCTATACAGGCTCAGATTGCAATATTTAGCATTCAGCGTTTTTTAAACGCGCCGTCTACGCGCATTTGTATCAATACAGACGCGATACGCACGCGAATTGAAACCTTTTCAAAGAAAAAGTCATTACGATTTTCCTTGTTAGATGTCTCTATGACGTTTACTGTGAAATGATTCCATGGTGGCTCATGAATTAAACTCCTTGACCGTATGGCTGCTCTATTGAAAGTAAAAAACGGTAAGTTTAAAAAACGCGGTGTACAAGTCACCAAAAATCTTACAATTTTCGTTATTCATACAGAATATAATACATTTCATGACATATTGCACATCTACCCCACGGTTTATCTATATCGGCCTATTTAAACTAAGTAGGTATATTACAATAATACAATAATATTAACAGTACTATTGTCTCTTTCTACATACGTCATCAGAGCAGAAAAGCACTGTAAATATTACTGTCATAAAATAACATTTTACATAGATTCGTCTTTTGAGTAAAGTGTGCTAACATTAATTGACATTTGTCATGTCTTCTCGCTCACAGATATAATTTAAAGTGAGCCTTCCTAGTCGCAGTAGAGGGCATTTGGACATGATTACGCGTTTTCTCTTTCCATTGCGTGTGGTGTGAAGTAAGCACTGTGCGACGAACGTCTCACCCGCGCAACGAACAGAGAACACTAAGAGTTTGCGTACAAAGTTTATTTTTTCTTGCGGAACTTTGCTGTGTGAAATTCTGCTCTACAGTCACATGTTCATTACTAGCAAATAAGAGGAAAGATCACGGGAATTAATACCTCCTTGACAGTAGACATGGGTATTATTTGAATAAGTTTTTGTCCGAATAATTATTCGAATAAACGATAAGTCACGATTTTTTCGTGAATCATTTTACTGTGAGTAATTTATGACCAAATAAATCATACAATCACTTTTCAAATGACGAGTGATTTATTTTATATGTTATTTTAATCGGATAAATTCAAGAAAAATATTTAAGTTTTTTTGGTAATTCCATGCAAATAATAATTTCACGAATGATTCGGTCATTCTTATTCGTTATTCGAATATATTTTGCCCATGTGACCCATTTTGACCATGTGGGGGTCGAAATTCCTCAAACTTTGGGACAAGCTTAGCATTACTATTTAGCAACATAATTTATTCAATGGAGCAAAAACTTTTTTCACTAACAAACTCCGTGTGACAAAGGAGTTAGAATTAGAACATAACGAAAACGCCTAAAGTCTAATTATGTCAACTCCTGCTTGCTCCCATACATTGTGCCAGTGTCGTGTCTTCTCATATATTGTGACGTATTGCCTGATGTTTTTTAACATGCATTTTATGCGTCCATTCGTTGTTCAAATTGTATAAATATAAAACAAGTCGCTTTTGGGTTCGTTCAAAATTAGTTTTTCCGCCATGCAACGCCCGGTTTCCTGTTGCCGGTTCGCTATAACCAAATGTCATAATACCAAGCACCTAGTATGCCGCAATGTCAAAACAGATTAGTTTCAAAATGTCCAAAATTTGAAATGACTTACACCTACTTCTTAACACACCGTAATCTTGGCACCACTGTAATTCAAATTAACTTGATACAGAATGTCTCAAGATTTAAAACATACAATCATCAAAATACCTAAATTTCGTACTGAGCTGCTATGGAAAAATGTCTTAATTTCGAAATCACTGTGTTTCATAAATATAGCGATTATCAACTTGGATGTCATCCAATTTTATCTTGTTACTATTTTTACCATAAATACCTACGATCGAAAAATTAGTACCCAGTCCAAATTTTTAAGGTATTGTGTTGTGTATGAGACGGAGTCATTGTGATCTTTGGGCCATTTAAAGATACTTTTGAATTTTGGTAATTTTATTATGAAACTAATACATCTTCAGTCTTAACTTTATGAGCGCCACGGACACCAAAACGCGACAGCTGAAAATCGTGCCATAGGTACCATCAGCCAAATATATGGTCTACCACCCTAAAGTTGATAATCGTTTGCACGTCATAAAACAATAATGCCAATAGACGTGTTTGTCAACTTGAAAACTCGACTTTAGCGACATATTCATTTGATAGGAACTTGTTTAAAAATTGATAGACCACTTATTTGGCTGATGGTACCATGTCGGCATTACGTGGCACCTATGGAGCGATTTTCCAATTATTATTTTTTGTCGTCTGTGGCGTTCAAAAGGTTAATAATATTAAATATAATGACCCGGATAACTCACGTCTTAAATCGAGTTTAAGCTCGACATGTTTCGACATGAGTCGCGTTGCTCCGAAGACGAAGGGCTACGGATTAGCCCGAAACATGTCGAGCTAAACTCGATTTAAGACGTGAGTTATCCGGGTCATTATATTTAATATGAGTGAGTCTCACGGTAGTTTCATGTTCAAAATTGCTAATCTTTACGGAGAGGTTTAATAGTTCGATATTTGAAGGAGTTGCTCTTTATACCAATTATATATTTCGGATATCGGATGTAATGTGCAAAGGTAATTATGTCATTTTGTTATACAGAAAATAAATCAATTTGAGATTTTTGTCATTTTGTAACTAAACTCCAATTCAATAGAATCTGACAATCCTGTAGACACTTCCAGCCTACTAATATAAACACCGGGCTGCCTAAGGCTTTGTGATGTGACTATTATTCTTTTTTGATTCCTTTTAGATGATAATTGCAACAACAGGGACATATATAATCAAGTGTGCCCACGATAGGGTGTCTTAAATATGTAGAAAATTGTCAGATTCTATTGAATTGTACTTTAATCTGTTGTGACGTTGCGTCGTACTAAGAACATGGTATTATGTATTTGGTTGTAGCGAGCCGGTAACGGGTTACTGACATGTGGAACATCGCTAGATGGCGTTAGGATCGCGAGGTCCGTTTGACGTTACAGCCTTGGGATTGGCTCATTTAGTTCAACCAATCACAAACGCGACGCAAATGTCAAAGTTGTCAAACGGACCTCACGATTCTAGCGCCATCTAGCCAGTCACAGAAACCTTAATTACGAACCAAACTTATAGTCTGTCAAAAAAGAGAAGAAATTAAAAAGTGGCAACACTGTAGTGTCATCCCTTTCAAACCCTGTCAAACCAAAAAGGGAGGACACTACAGTGTTGCCACTTTTTAATTTCTTCTCTTTTTTGACAGACTGTAGTTATTTTATTATACACAAGTCACTAATGGCAACACTAGATGCCGCAATTTTATACTTCGTTTTTTTAGCATTAGTAAAAGGGTAAACAATCTTGACGAGTCTTTTTATTGAAAAACGTTTTCAAAAAATCAGCAACTATTACTTATGATACCGAGAGAATGTAAATAATAATAATAATTTATTTCTGACATAATCCATAGCGGCATAAGCATAAGGGTGAAGACCAAAAAGTTGCACACCATTAATCAATCATACATTTGTATGGATAATTTTCGTGTCACAATGGAAAAAGTTAATGGAAATTAAAACTATGTGCTAACGCAGCTTTAACAGTGTGCAACTTTTTGGTCTTCACCCATAACCATAAATGATCATATGCCCTTGCTAATTGTTATTATTTGCTGTGACTTATTTTTCAAAAGTATTTTTCAATAAAAAGACACGTCGACAATCGCTTACTTCTTTCTCATTCTAAAAAAAACGAAGTATAACTTCAGTGACATATGAAATGTAACTTAAATAACGTATAATGGAACGTAAATAAGCCGAGATGTTGATGATATTAATTAAATTATGAATGAGTAACATATGCTGAAACATGCCGGAATAATTTTGAGTGTATACGTTCAAGGCACTAAATAAACTGAAGGGCATCGATCGCTGCCACGAATAACCGGTGTAGAGGCAACACGAACCATTCCGTCACAAGCCAGCGCACGCACTAGCACCGGGAGCCCTATTCGGCTTTCCTGTGCGCGCCGCGCGCGCGCCACGCCTTCAGCAGGTTCAGGGAGAAATACAACTGGAACACGTGCACCTGGGACGCCAGCAGCACGAACAGGTACCAGAGCAGGCCGTAGGGGAGGCCCTGGAAAATTAAAAAAAAATATAGGAAATCTCAAGCAGAGGGTCGTGGGTTCAAACCCCGGCTCGCACCTCTGAGTTTTTCGAAATTCATGTGCGGAATTACATTTGAAATTTACCACGAGCTTTGCGGTGAAGGAAAACATCGTGAGGAAACCTGTACAAACCTGCGAAGCAATTCAATGGTGCGTGTGAAGTTCCCAATCCGCACTGGGCCCGCGTGGGAACTACGGCCCAAGCCCTCTTGTTCTGAGAGGAGGCCTGTGCCCAGCAGTGGGACGTATATAGGCTGGGATGGGGGGATGATGATATAGGAAATAGAACATTATAAAATAAGCAATGATGGACCAATGGCCAATAAGTGGCCATAACATTTCCACATTTGGATAGCTATGGACAACCATTGCACCAGAAATGACTCGCAGTGAAGCTCCCCCCCTTTTTGTCTGAGCCGAGGACCCAAATCACGCACAAAACGCTTTACATGGAATTATTAATCGGAATATTTTATTTGAATAAGAATACTGCTTTCAGGGTACGTTCCGGACACATCCCAACAAACAAATTCTTACACATGATGAGAGTTAAACCATCACCTCTGTGTGAGATTTGCTGGAAGGTAGATGACTTGTCCCATTTGTTGTTGGAATGTGCTCGGAACTCAGACTTGAGGAGAAGGGTACTTGGGGGTTTGGGCCCCATGCACAATGGCCAGGTCAATTGTTGGCTCTAGAGCCAACATCTGACAAAGCCATTTGCATTTACCAATTTTTTAATATGTCCCTTGCGTAGGAAAAATGAGCGAGCACCCATGAGGCTGACATGATCACCTGGAGTGTTCAAAGCCTCAAAAAAAAAAAAAAAAAAAAAGAATTCATTCCATAATTTTATTTGTCACTCACGAATAATTTGGTTATTCGTTCTTATTGACTTGAAATTCAATATAAATATGTAGCATAGATGCAAAGAGCACAACCAGCAAAAACAGCTTGCACTGAAAATGAAATTCTTATGATGAACTTTACGGACACATCCCAAAAACTTAACCTAAAATTCTCACCTGCCACAACTCCACCTCAACCTCGGAGCTGTCATCCTCATCCTCATCCCTGGAGAGATACCTCCACACGTCTCCGCAGTAGTAGATCACGCAGTACAGCAAGGGTCCGAAGCCTAACACCCCGATGCCATACACATAGCGCCGGAGCTGGCGGATGTTGTTCCTTTTGATGGCGGAGAGGCCCAAGAAGGAGAGTAGGAGGGACAGGGACCAGATATACTCCCACCAGAGGGGCTGGAATTCAATAAGGAGATTTTAATTTGATAGCCTTTTGTGGGCCAACATTTGTATGTACTTATGTATGTATATTGTACATAAAACACAAAAATAATACAAAAAGAAAACAACAAAACAAAAGAGTACAAAGGCGAACTTATCCCTAAAGGGATCTTTTCAAGCTAACCTAACCATTTGGTTCTGATCTGCATTGGTGATTGCTCACTTCAAATATAGTACATTAGATTATTTGTGTTAAATATTGTATTGTTAAATTAAATATAAAAATTGTATGATGTAAATACTCGTCAACAGAAATTTCTTCAATATGGTGGTAAATTTTTTGATATCATGTTAGGGACTAAATTTAATAAAGATAGTTTGATTTTAAACAAAAAGCTTGTATGTACTAAAGATAATATTTACAAAAAATTTAATACCTGTTATTTATATACCGACTCTTACTGGATATTGGCGCTATAAGTATTATGTTGTATAAGTGCGAGACTCATAGTGCACATAATATTATAACAAAGTCTCGGCAAGTATGAAAGCCATTAATATAAAAAAAAGATATCACTTCAAACGCAACTTTTTTTTTTTTTTTTTAATGTTTGGTATTATACTAGATAGATATTAGCATTTTTTTTGTGTTACCTGTGGGATCTGCAACTCCTCAATCTCTAATATAAATATGTCCAGTTTGTCAAGGATGTCTGCAGACAATTTGGCCAGCATCACGAAGAACAAAACATGGTGGAAAAACACGCAGTACTTCAGTCGGGACTTGTTCAATGCACTGGAAATATAAACGAAAATGTTTAGTTTTCATTTTTTTCTCCCCATGATGGTCCTCTTGCAGAAAACCTCTAAACTGTTTAAAAAAAAACTCTTTAATAGGAAAACTCCCTGATTGCTCCATCATCAGATCATGGATGGATGCCATTCCTGGTCAAAGTTTACCCTGAAGGGCTCTACCCACTACACCATAAAATATCATGCCATAACCGTAATAGGAATCTGTCAATAACGGAATGTCAAACGCATACATGACACGCGACAGTGACGGTTGGTCATGGAACATGCTAGTGGGCATAGTATGTATGTATGTATGTAAACTCTTTATTGTACAAAAGAAAATTAACAAAATACACTTGACAAACTTTGAGATACTTGTACAAAGGCGGACTTATCTCTTAAAGGGATCTCTACCAGTCAACCTTTTTATGGATGAGAGGAGCGTAGTCTCATACTTTTCAATACAAATAATATAATTTATTGAATGAGGCGTTACTTTGCGGAGGTCCATATATCAATGAGCTATAACAAATAATTAATTTGCTCACCCCCAACCTTATGATAATGATAGCTATGTTTATGCAAAATTGCAAATAATATATTACTTCACAAATCTGCCCGGGCAGATATTTGTATGAATAATATGAATGTTTGTTCTCAGGACTTGGATGTTTAATATGTATTTATCTATATAATTAAGTTTATCTGTTGCCTAGTATCCATAGTACAAGCTTTGCTTAGTTTGGGACTAGGTCAATTTATGTCAAGTGTCTCATGATATTTTATTTTTATTTAATTAATATACAGGTTGGCAAGTTGAGATGGGGCAGAAAGGGCAGCTACTAGATCCCTTGCTGCTACGCGAAAATGCTCTTAGGAGACCTGTTCTAACTTTTTGAGTGATGACAATCGACATTCACACATTTTTGATAAAATGTACAGTCAGCGAAAAATCAAGAGATCTGACTTTTTTCTTAATGCCAATCGGTCCCATTTCTATAAAGGATTAAAACACTGAGACCAACTGAGGTTAGAGTACTAGAACACCCACAAATCAAAGAAAATCTTTTCCATACAGGTAAAAGAGTTAGTAAAGGTCTCCTAAGAGCATCTCGCGTAGCAGCAAGGGATCTAGTAGCTGCCCTTGCTGCCCCATCTCAACGTTCCAGCCTGTATTTTTGCCTGACAATAACGTTCCACCCTGTATTTTTGCCTGCTATTATGGTCCTGGTATGACATGGTGTAATGGGTAGAGTCCATAACACTATGCTAACAAGCCCAAACACAGCTCTCATAGTTTGTAGAGTTACATAACAGCTCAAACATCCATTTATCTGTATCAATGCAGAAAAAAGTTTTTTTTTTTTTATTCAACTAGATGGCAAACAAGCAAGTGGTTCTCCTGATGGTAAGAGATCACCACCGCCCATAAACATCTGCAACACGAGGGGTATTACCTAGAGGCCTAAGATGGGATACGTCAAGTGCCAGTAATTTCACCAGCTGTCTTACTCTCCACACCGAAACACAACAGTGCAAGCACTGCTGCGTCACGGCAGGATTAGCGAGCAAGATGGTGGTAGCAATCCGGGCGGACCTTGCACAAGGTCCTACCACCTGGAAAAGTTTATAAATATGTAAATGATACTATGCTGTCATAAAAGTCATCAATAACATCATCATCCCATCCTTTACCTATACGTCCCACTGGTGGACACAGGCCTCCTCTCAGGATAAGAGGGCATGTCATAAAATGAATCCAGATTATTTCAGCAGATGGTAGAGCCAGTTCTGATCACCATTCATCATCATAAATTGAATCAAAATTACCAATGAGTTAAATTAAAAGTGTTCTGTAAATAATGATCAAATATTCCAGATTAATTTAAACACACCTTGTTTTAATTTTACTTAAGCTAGCATGGGACGCCTCACTCGAATGAACATTCATTAAAAATGAACAAAATATTAACCATCTGTTTTCACCTTTACTTGCTTACATTTACGACTAACAAACTGGAGGAAGTCCAGTACAGAAGTTACACAAGTGTATGTTTATATTCCATTCATTTATAATATTTAACATACAGACATGCTATGGTGATTGTTTAATAAATATGCCAACTTGAGACATGAATATCAAAATTTCTTTTTCTTTTAGACAATTGTGAGCAGGAAACAATAGTTTTAATTCTTAAAACACAGTTTCGACGAGTAAATTATAAACTATATTTGATTTATTTTCGTTACACTTCTAAGGGCAATGAACATAAAAACTTTAGCAAACTATACTTTGGTTTGATCTACAACACTTGCATTGAATAATTAAAATCAATTGTAGCTAAACAATATAATTTAGATTAATGTTTCAAATAAACTGTCCGAAATGTTTCTGTATCACTTGGCTTCTGTCTAAAAATAATTTCAGTGATCGCGCTGTCCCCTGTCGCAAAGCTACAAGCCCTAACCTTTTACGCGTGTTTTAAGCTTATTGTAGCCGCTTTTAAAGGTTTAATAACCTTTTAAATAACATTTTTATCTCACCTTATTTGATATTGTGCGGCGATCCTTTCCCTATGCTCGAAATCAGCGCCGTTGGTCCCCGTAACCATAACACCGCCTCGCGAAGCCATTTTTGTTACTTAACTATTTATTAACACGACGGAATATACTCTAATAAGTTAGTAGAAATCACTGTATTGACAACATTAAGATAGTATTTTCGTAGAATAGATTTTTCAGTCAATGCATGAATATTTTTGCCAGACGGCCGAAACGAAAGATCGGAAGTATCAGAACTGCCAAAAATGCCAAATGTGCCAACGTTTCAAGGTTTTTGCATTTCGTTCGGAAACATATGAAGTTTCACAATCAATAATTTCAAAAATAAAAAAATATTTATTTACAAATCAAGAATTTGATTACTTTAAATTTGCTATATGCCTTAAGCATTTTTTATTAAAAACAGTGCATGCATATTATAAGGCATACCTTCTTGAAATATTGTCAAACCCGAAACGTTATTTTGTGCTGGCAAGGTTGGTCAAAAACTGTATTTTTTGTACTTATGTACAGTTGAAATTGAGTTGAAATAATGATCTTGTCAACGACTCTATACCTAAATATACATAGATCCTCTCAGGGACTTATCTTCGAGAAATTATAGCATAAATTTAGGCAGATATTTTCGTTTGAATGGGTGATATTTGTAGCGCCATCTCTTGCCAATTATGTGAAACAATATTTAATTTAATTTTATTGGCGGGCGTTTGAAGAGGTTTGAAGTTGAAGTTGAAGTAAGGGATCGCCAATGTGGATCGGAATTATTTCCAAACATCCCCTGTCCATGTCAAAATATCATTGATTTTATATACGCCTTAGATAATAAATATCTTCTTGATAATAGACATGATTTTTGCATCTTTTTGATCAGTAATTATTATTTAGAATTTTGCGATGAACCAAAGGACTCGTTATATACTTAATTGCAAACTTCATCAACTCCTTCAGTTAACCATAAAAATCTCATTAAATGCCTAGTTTTAATCACTGAATGCACGTGTATGTACGTCACTAGCCGTGAAATCAATCATTGGGTAGGTACTTCACTAAAATTGATTCAATGATTCATTGGCTTAATTTTCAGCGATTAGTTCCCATAAAATTAACAATAAGGCAGGTGTACTATAGAGATAGGACTGTCACTAAATGTAAGGTGACCAAATGTTTCGAAAGTTTGGGGACAATATTTTATAATAAACGTGGGATCGTGCAGGGAAAGATGTGGCTTACACCTAATTTTTGAAAACACGCCGTTGTTTCTTATATTCCAAATTTCCAATAGCTTCCACTTATATTTCTGGCTTTTAAACACACTTTGTCGGTTCTTAACTAAATTATACTTTCATCGACTCAAAGAATCACTGGTAGAAATCTCTCGCCTTTGTTTCTCAGCGTTTGTCAATTGTATTTGTTTCTCTTTTTAAACCGACTTAAAAAAAGGTTGTTTTTATATTTGTTACCTCAGAACTCCGTTATTTATGAACCGATTTGAAAAAAATTTTTTTGTTCGTCCAGGAATGCTTTCAATTAGGTCCCATAAGCACCAAATCTGGTTCTGATGATTGGATCCTAAGGAGATCGAGGGAACTCTTCAAATATTGTAGGAACGCCTATGGTAATTTCGATATATTTAGAAGTAACTGGTGCATTTGCTCTTGAAAATTATCACTTGGTAAAGTGGAACTGATGATGAAGACCAAATGTGACCAATGGAGCGACTACTCAATAACAAGTATTTCATGGGTTGAAATTCATATGGTGAAATGGAACGGGAGATGAAGCACCAGGACTCCTCAATAATGAACGTCTCTGCATCGGAAAAAGCAATTTTTCGTAAAAGGTGACGAGCAGTTGACATTAAACTATTGTATCTTAGATCTTTTACACTAAAAAGCGTGAAAAAAAATTATAACAAAAAATATAACCAACTACAAAAAAACATGGAAAATAATTTTCTACAAGTCTAAAGTCGGTGCCTCAGCACGAGCCAGCAGGAGTGATTGAAGCCCAATATACTCGTATAGTTGTAGGTGAGGTAGACGATTATAGGTCCACTCCTGCTGGCTCGTGCTGAGGCACCGACTTCAGAATGGTAGAAAATTATTTTCATGGTTTTTTGTAGTCGGTTCTATTTTGTTATAATTTTTTTTTTGTACAAAAAAAGAGAAACAAACACATTTTAATGTAGGTAAACAATACGGTATTTGACTTTTTGATTTTTATCTTTTTTATTTTTTAACCCCCGATGCAAAAAGAGGGGTGTTATTATAAGTTTGACCTCTATGTGTGTCTGTCTATCTGTGTGTCTGTCCGTGGCACCGTGTATTGAACTTTGAAGTGACAATGTCGGGGTTTCCCCACTTTTGTTAGTTATACCTACTGATATCGAATGGAAAAACTGTTTTCAAGTTACCTTTACATATGACAGTTAATAAAAGTTTGAAATTCAAGACAAGAAGAGAAAAAATATATTTGTGTGAATGTTGGTATATTTGCTACGCTTTCACGATAAAATAGCTAGCCGAATTAAGATGAAGTTTAGCAAACAGATTAAGTGCCATTCATTTAATACTCAGGGAGGGAGGTCATGTTTTATTTTTACTTACAAGGGGGTAGGGTCCGAGAGTTTTGTTAATTCTAAATATACGTTCACCTTTAGATTCTTAAGCAATAAATATTAAACAGAGGAGAGGGGAGCGGCTGATTTTTATTTTTCTAATAGTGCATAGGGGCAAGGGGGTAGGGTTAAAATGTACAAAAATCGTCTTAAGTAACAAATGAATGGCGCCTTCTTACCCAGATTAATAAAATACACAATATTTTTAACTTCTCCGCTACATAACCTATATGCCACGCTACTCTATGTTTGGTTAGAGATATATGTCCCATAGACATAGCTGTAGTGTAGTGTGCGGAGAAGCAAAGTAAAATATCGTTGTTCATTCGGAAACCAGAATTGTTTATTTGCTAGCACACAGTTACAAAGATGTTATAGTTTTTTATCCAATATTATATTCTTTAAATAAATTAATTTGAATTTAATATCGAATATTAGTTTTGATACGCATGACATGAAACAACCAATTAGGATATTTTTTAGACGACCGGATGGCCAATTGGTTAGAGAACCTTGGATAAGAAGCTTGAGACAGTTGAGACCCAGGCCGGGACAGTATTTTTTTTGAATATTACGAATGTTTGTTCTCGGGTCTTGGATGTTTAATATTTATTTATCTATATAAGTTTGTTTATTCGTTGCCTAGTATCCAACGTACAAGCTTTGCTTAGTTTGGGACTAGGTCAATTGGTGTCAAGTGTCCCGTGATATTTATTATTTATTTTATTCTAGAAAATGGCATAGTTTTGGCGATAGAAATTTTCCCACGAAGCGGCGGGACACCGGCGAGTATTAATCGGATGATGACACAACAGCATCCTTACCCCACTGAGGCTCTGACGACACGTCATTGTTCATGGCTCCAGGAAGTACAAAATCTACAGCGTGTTAACAGAAACAGAAGATATTTGGATATAAATACATAACTATATGGAAGCTACAAAGCATACAAAAAACTAGTAACTGACCCTCTCCGCACAAAAGGAAAGTTAAAAAATAAATAGTCTTTAATAAAATACAGTAACTTCACATTTTTAATCTACCTTTTTCAAAAATACATTTAATGTATGTTGTATCCTGCCTGTTCGCTGTTAGTTATATACCTATGTTAATAATATATCTAAATCTTCCTTGAAAAAAAATCTAATTAATTATGAAGAGGACTGCAGATTTACAGACGGACAGACGCGGAAAGAGACTGTTTTCTTTCTATCTTGATATAGCTATAAAAAATAATTAAAAAATAATTATTATTTAATGATATTGTAACAGACCATGCCAGGGAGCACGCGACCCTTGAAGAAGGGCTACGGAATAGCCCGAAACATGTCGAGCTAAACTCGATTTAAGACGTGAGATCCGTTACAATTTCATTTAATATGAGTGAGTCTCACGGTAGTTTCATGTTCAAAATTTAATTATTCCATGGTTTCGCGAAACAATATCTTCATGGTTTTACTTGTAGTCTTTTGGCTGTCGTTACGGTGCCAGCGAGCCCATTTTTATTCAGCGCTTGCAAGAGCCACCCCTTTTAATTTTGAATCGTAAAGAGCAAAGAGGTTCGGTATTCATAAAGTGGATTTTTACATATCTTTATGGTAGATATTCATTAATAAATATTATGCGGGATTATTTAGAACATTAGTTATCTTAGCAGAGCGAAAGATACCACCAATGTTAGCATTCTCAACAGCAACTCACTCAATTCTAGTTTGATCATAGTTCTTGCGACTTTTCCTTCCGTTGTGTTGATCTAGCAATGGTACCGATGTTTAACCGAGGAGTCAAAATGCTCAAAAACCAAATTAACAGTACAGGGTTTTTATAACACGCTGTATAAGCGATAACGATATTAATTGTTCCCCCAATGTTTTATAAACATCGTTCATTATTGACGGTATCGTAATCATTATTTTGCCTCGACCGTGGCCGAACTGTTATAAATTGGCTGCGTTCGTTAGGCATACGTTATTGTATTTGAGATTTTTGAGCAACTGTCCTGATAAATATGAAGTTCGTGGTCGCCGTAGCACTTTTCGCTTTTGTGGCTGTTCAGGTATTTATATTACTTTCCTTATTTATTTTAAATTAATACAATGATAATAATAAACGAAAAGTTTAGAATTTTCAATTTTCAATAATGTATGTGTATTTAGGTAGAAATAAAGAATTTGTAATTTATTAATAGAAATAATAATCTGCCAGTAAATGAACTATACACTATACTATCTCGGCCCTTATATACTTACGCCTCACTGCACGGCACAAGCCTTCCGTCAGGATGCGATGACTCGGATCAAGTTTCTACGAGTACGCGGGCCCAGTGTGAATTGATGAACGATCTTTTCCTTCACCGTAAAGTATGGTGAATCCCAAATCTAATTTCGCATTTCGTTTCCTCCGCATTCACTCCCAAAAAACAAACACAGAGGTGCGAGCCTGTAGTTTCCAGGGTAAAAAAAATATCTATTTAGTCCATCAGTTATAATCTATTAGAAAATATTAGATAGGTACGTATTTGTTCTTTTCTCAGTCAAACAAAAATTACAAAGATACGAGTAGCGCGTCTAAGTTCGGGATTTGAGGTCCGTGATAACACTCCTGTGATCTTTAAAATATTATGTTATGTTTATTTGATTTACGCGCGATGAAAATCTAACCTGATGAACGCTATGGCGTTCACAATCGCACCATCTCTTTCTACACTCATCCTATACCATTTACAGAACGGTGTTGAAAACAATCGCGATTCCAAGTGCGTTACTGCGTTAGATAAAAATACCTTTGTTCTATCCTGGTTAGCTATGCCACTCGGCACCGGCACCCAGCGAGCCAGCAGCCGAGGAGGCCAAGTCGGAAGCACCCGCGGCCGCGTCCGCCGCCCCCGCGGACCCTGCGGCTGCGCAGGCCCCCGTCGCGCCCGCGAGCAACGCCTCCTCCCCTCCCGTGGTAAGCGTCCTCGCATCAATTTTTAAACACGGAGAAGTCGGAGACATCAATGTATTTACTTCTAGACTCGTTCGATTTTCAAATCGTTTGTATAGTATTTTTAACTGAATAAAAGTCGCAAGCGCTAGCATACATGTAAGAGTTATCTGTAGGTACATTGTATAGTCCAATATGAATGATGTTTTTCCGTAGTACTTTGTCGGATGAGTCCGTATGTATCTTGCTTTCTTAATTAGTTTCGGTAAATTTCACTATGCTAGTTGAGAAAGCGAAATAATATCGAAAATACAAACTGAGACATGGATGCACAGAAAAACCAGAAAAAGACACCAGCACTGGGAATCGAACCCAGGTCCTCAGCAATCCGTGCTGCGTGCTATAACCCCTACACCACTGCTGGACAGGAATCTAGACACGAATTTTCCCTATGCATTAATATCTCAGGTTGCTCATTTCTACTATGCTACTTAAGCAGCAGCACTATCGACATCTATGTTACGACGACAGACGTCACATTCTTTCGGAAACAACCGCTCACCCAGACAAGAGATGTCGCTACTAATTAATCAAATTATGATTGGTTTTTTGGAGTCTTTTTGTATTTTTTATTTCAACTCCAAATTTATTACTTTTACAGGTATGAAATAAAAAATACTCCAAAAAAAAACAATCATAAAGCAAAATAAATACGAGCTTTTCTGACAAAATACTTATGGCAAAACATTATTCACTACATCTGTACTGCTTTCACATAGATCAACATGTTACGCAGACCCAACCGCCAACGCCATACTAAATAGTTTCAAACGGTCTGTGCACTGAATATTTTTTCATTTTCATTTAATTAAATTACTTACTTACTGCGTTAGCTCAGAGACCTGAAGTGAATCTTGGCCTCCAACAGTTTAATTAATACACCAAGTTAATTACATTAGATACGTCTATTTTCTACGCGGTATACCGCGCAACGAGGGTTTTCTAACAAGTAAAATATACGTTAGTATCGCAAGGACAGTTTGGCCTTACAGTCTTGCTTTGCTTGCGATTTTGCGATTGGCTCATTTGTTTAACTCAACAGTAGATTTTGGGTCTGCGACATATTTTCTTTATGTGAAAACAGTGTTTTTTTTTGTATGAAAACATACAAGATTCGCACAGACATAACTGTCTTGCACGTGCGGTCGCGAGTAGTATTTGGTTTTGATTCAAGACCGTAAGACCCGCTAAAACTGAGACGCGACGTCGGTCGCGGATTTTTTACTTGCAATAGGGTATTTGATATTGACTACTAATCAATGAGTGTGTCTTGACAGGTGACATAATCGCTAGATGGCGTAAGTATCGAGAGGTCCGTTTGATGTTACAGTCTTGCTTGCGATTGGCTCATTTAGTTATTTATCCAATCATAAACGTGACGCAAAGTGGACGCAAGTGTCGAAGTTGTGTCAAATGAATCTCACGATACTGCGCTAACGCTAGCTTGTCACAGAAACCCTCATTGACAACATCTTTTTACCAGTAAATTTTATATGGCAATAGTGAGCTCACACAACTTAGTTGCCAACTCAATTGCCTATATTATTTACTCTAAGCTAGTAATGATAAAATTATACAGTTAATTAAAAACTAATCTATTTTTAAAAGCTAATATAAAACTTTTTTTTAATCATGATTAATAGTATCAACTACCCTATTACGATATTAACGATGTCATTCGCCATTATTCCCTATGTAAAGCACTACACTATGTAAATCGCTCAACCATCTGCATCTACGTCCGCGACCTACGTCCGCGACCCACGTCCGCCACCAATCCCAGCTTGAGATTAATTTTTCGCACAGGCCACTTAGTTCACACACTTAGTAATCCACAGTCTGTTCCGCTAACCGGATTGGTTTGCTGAAAGATATTGTCTTAACCTGCACAAATACCACATCCTAAAGCACTATACTGTTTGTATTGAGTACAAAAGCTTATGTTTTGTCTGTCATATTTTGTCCTCTCTAACAAGCCCAACCTCTCCTAACAATATTAAACGCCTGTTGACCGTAGATAAATTTAATAAACTTCACATAGCAACATATACATGCACTGTATGTGCGACACCGTCCTAGTTATGTGGAAGACAAGTAACAAATGCTTTTTGACATTTTACGTAAAGATACATTAATAAATCATAAAACGATGACGAATACAGTAGTCAATTCTAAACAGAAAAAAACCTAATTTTTGATGTTTTCATTTTTGTTTAGCTAAAAATCGGCGTTGTGGTTCAGTATCATTATTCAGCTAACAGCCTTTTAACTTTTAGGCCTTTCTTTCCATGTGTTAATTTTATTACAATGGAATAAATCTTTCATTCTCAGTTCAATACATAATCGTAGCTTCTACATAATGTGACAACTATGAAGAAAATAGTCTCTCATTTCATTTGCCTCTATCTTGGACTGTACTCATACTTTTTAGAGTCGCATGATGCCTCGATGTGCAATGGAAAATGCATTTATTTGTGCATCAGCTATAGTACTTCGGCGCCTCCCTTTTTGTCAAATAGTAGAGCTCTCTAGCTCCCATGATTTGAAGAATATTTTTAATCGGATTCCATAACTTAGACGGTGTTGAATAGAAGTCCTATAAATATTTATAAATACATACATTAACCGACTTCAAATACAAAAAAAATGCAAAATCGATATTGGTAATATTTACATATGTGGCACCTCACGAGTATTGGCGAAATTGATATATTAATTTTACAAAATAGCATATTTACATAGCCTCTTTCTTTGAAGTCGGTTAAAGAGACATTAAGTATGAAAAAGAAAATACATTATTTAATACTGTTTGAATGGCAGGCGGCCGCAAAACCAAAGACGAAGCAGTTTTCGATGATGTCCATGGTTAGAAAGTTTTTCTCAGTGTTGCTATGGTTTAAGCCGTAACAAGAAGAGGACAGAAGATAGTTACGTGAGGACAATTTTGCGCAGGCGCTTAATAACATAAAAAGAACAAAATGCAAAGCCATTTTTCTACACATGCCACAGTATCATGAAAGGGATGATGAAGAGTAATTTGTTTTTTACATGTAAATAATTTCACGCTTTATTCATTTTTAAGGCTTTATAATTTAGTAACATTTTATGGTTCTATTGTTTTTGTTTACTGACTATAATTACTGACTTCAAATAGAGTTTCCCTAAGAATTCATAAACACATTTTTTTGTGGAAAAGACCGAAGGCACCTATTTATTTCGTTTTGAAAAAAAAAACAGTTATGGTTATTACTAAAATTTAGACACAACTTATCCTTTTACTTAATTGTAAAACCTGGTCCTATTTTGAAATTAGTTAAAAACACATACCTACCCACATTTTTATATTTCATGCATTGAACTGTATTTTTATCTTGTAAGTACCAAATTGGTATATGTATATTACTAATTGATCATTTGGTTCTAATTTATTAGTCGAATTCATTCTGAATGTCTGGAGAAAGACAAATTTATTATTGTTTAAACAAATATTTGGACCATTATCAAATGAAAATCAAGAATTATTATATGTTAATAATTACATCATTCTTTATGTTATAGTTATGCGTTATTTTAATGAAAACGCTTAATACATTATCATGTATATTTACAATAGACATGTGCCATACATTTAAAACATTTATTACATTTTTTAACATAATTTTGTAATTGAAACTTATTTAAGTACTTTTAATCGCAATAATTAAGTAAACAGATATAATAAATTATACTTATTTATATATATTTTGTTTTCATTTATTTCATCAACCATGGGACTCGTACACGAAATTATTAATAGATATTCTGCATAAATCCTACTAACCTATTATCATATCAATTATCACTATCAACCGTTCATTCATTACACATTGGGTTATGAGTGGCATCATTGTTATTTATCATTGCTTATTAACCGCTTGTAGTTGGTAGCGGACGTCACGTCAGTTGCGGACGTAGGTTGCGGATTTTTGGCGCGGTGCAATTTGTTCGATTTAAAATTCGTTTCGTCAATTGCGCTCCTAAATCTCACCATTTCTTACAAAATGACTTTTACATGCACACTGTCCGAAACCTCAAGTCCGCAACTGTCTGTCAAGTTTTCCAAGTTAATCATCAACTTATTGAGTTTGTATGTCATATAGGAGGTGATCGTTGGACTACTGAATGAATGTGTAGAATCATTGAAAAACTACACTAGTCTATATAAGCAAAAGCTTTTATCCTTGGAAAGTACAAAGTTCCAGTTGGACACAAATGTACGTTTTAATCATAGACACATAGGAATTTATCTACCCCTAATTCAATACTCGAACATTATAATTTTTGTAGCTCGAAATGGAACTAATATTTCTGCATACAAGCTTAACACATTTGTATAGACGGTGGCGCCACTGATTTTTTAATTACTTTTCTCTTGGTTTCACGTATACGTATATAATTAGTCTGGTCTGCTTACCATCTCACATTGTTGTTGTTTTATAAATGCCGAAAATATAATAATATTTTTTCAAAAAGTAAAAGCGTGGTCACCCTACCTAATCACATTTGCCAAAAATCCGGCTGTCCAAGTTATTTGCTGCGGAAGGTTAAGAGTTAAGGACTACGATACATACAAGTTCAAATTTCTGCAGAACGATGCTGTAGGGTGACCATTATTTTAATACAAGTCTCTAAACCACCATTGGCGCCACCGTCTACGCGGAAGTACTATTCGTATGTGTATACGAAATTAGTTCTGTTTTTGACCACCAGACTTTTTAAACTTTATTTTTTTGGTAAATTCAAAACTAAACAAAGATAATTTTAAGTACCTATTTAAAAAGTAAAAAAAGAGTTTCACGTTCACTTCATTTAACACAAATTCGACTTGGGCCTCAGGAGGAATTTATGTACTAATTTTACAATTAAAAAAAAAATCTAAAGATCCACAATCAACGGATCATTGTAAAGCACATGGTGGTCTGCTTTTTGATAAAATTTGGGTAAAGGAGCTCTACATAAAAAAAATATTGACGCAAAAACAATAAAAATGGATCAGATTCCACAAAGTATCTAAAACCTTTTTCAACATAGCGCTTAATTTTTTTGAAACATAGCTCTGTCCATCGGAGGTCAATTTTTCCAGGTTTTAGTGACCATTTCAAATCTCGTAGGCACCGACACAACACAGTGACTCTTGGCTTAGTGGCTTTGCATTAATGTGGCCGGCTCACGCTTTCAGATTGCGTGAGTTGCGTGACATTTCTATTCGTACTTTTACTAGTTCTGTGACAGGAACTATACAATACTAGCTTTTGCCCGCGGCTTCGCTCGCGTGGAATTCGGTTATCGCACGTTGTTCCCTCGGGAACTGTGCATTTTTTCGGGATAAAAAGTAGCCTATGTCACTCTTTGGCCTATAAACTATCTCTATGCCAAAAATCACGACAAACATACAAACACACAAACACACATACTTTCGCATTTATAATATTAGTATGGATTATTCATTCAAAGGCTAAAGAAGCACCAGCGGCGGAGGCATCGTCAGCAGCACCAGCAGTCAGCGCAGCAGAAGAGAAGAAACCCTAGGCTCTCAGGACCTAACAGTCGCAGATCGCCAAAAGAAAAGGTCTCAAACTGTCGTTACTAGCTTTACTTCACGACGAACTAAGGAACGTGTAATGTTTCCGAATAAATAATAGACTTGGATACATTTGCTTTTTACATATGATACGCGATGTAAATAGAATTGAGTCTGGTGAATACCGATTCATACCTTCACCACATAAGGTTTTTACCCTCCTTTTCCTAACCACATCAAGCTTTTCTACGATCTAATCGAGGGTCTCTACCCTCTAGTAGAAAAGACGTTCTTCAACACTGTGGCGCGCTCCTGCTTCCTTCGATGTTTGTCACGAAATACAATACGAATCTTACGTTTACGACAAACACCGGGGTGGAGGAATCGAAGAGAATCAAGCGTCCTACAAGATCCAGCTCACGAAGGGAAATAGGTAAATTCAAAGCAATTCAAACCATACTGTTACCATTTATACCATGTTAGACAAGGCAGGTGTTAGATGTATGAACGGCTGTGTTGCTCTGAAGATGAGCTCTGGTTGAGTTTGAAACGCGTCAGTGTAGTGTGGTGGTGGTGATAAATGTGTTTGTGCGATTTGTGTGTTTTATTACACTGTGGAGGTGGAGGAACTGCATGAACACACATTTCTTGCATAAACTTAGCTGTCATAAGGTCGCGGGTGAGCAAAGTATTTGTTTCAGTTTATTGAAAAAATATGCATCTAGTATTTTATGATAATGTAGAGGCAGTCGCTATTCCTGAAAAGAGGGAATCGCAAACCCAAAGTAAACCAAAAACAAAAAAACTACTATTGTTAGTCTTTATTTATAGATAATGTAATTGAGGGACTAACTTATTGTAATCATGATGTATGGCAAAAGCGTCGAAATATCGGCAGCTCATTGAAGGTAAACAGGGTCTACATTCCGTAACAAATTTATCATTAAAAACTGAGGGTAATTACGTCTGAAAGGGTGGGGGAAGTCCAGGCGCCAATAACGACCAGTTTTTGAATTTGTTGAAACCATCATTCGGAAATGTTTAAAGATTGTGCTAAATTGGATATAAGAGTAGAAGAAAGTAGCGAGTACAGCTCTAATTCACTTCGTGTTAGCTAGCTCAAATTTTAGTTGTAGTTTTGCAACAATGCATAGATCCGCGAGGTGTTTCACTCGCGATGTGATGTGATATCGAAAACAGCTCCTAATTTTTTTTTATACGACTGGAAGGCAAACGAGCAAGGGGGTCTCCTGATGGTAAGAGATCACCACCGCCCATAAACATCTGCAACACCAGGGGTATTGCAGACGCGTTGCCAACCTAGAGGCCCAAGATGGGATACCTCACGTGCCACTAATTTCACCGGCTGTCTTACTCTCCACGCCGAAACAAAACAATGCAAGCACTGCTGCTTCACGGCAGGATTAGCGAGCAAGATGGTGGTAGCAATCCGGGCGGACCTTGCACAACGTCCTACCACCTGCAATAAAACAAAGTAAGCCAACAGTTTCCATTTTATATTCGATTATTGTGCGTACGTTTAATTCACGGTGAAGAAGAGAATGTCTCTGACACTTCCCCTGGAGGGTAGTTCTAGAGGAGCGAGCGCCACTGCGCCCGCGCTGCCCACTCTATAGCGAGAAGTGCTTTCGGAGTCCTAGTAGAAACGAAAAAGATTCTATTAAGTTTTTGAGTAACTATTATTTCTGAAAGTATATAGGTTTAGACGAAGCCAGTGTTGGCTGGCTGTCAGTTTCACTTACAGCCAGTGCTGGCTTGTTATTGACGTAATAAAAAGTGTTTCAAGACAAGCCAGCGCTGGCTCCCAGCACTGGTGAGAATAGAGTGCCGGCCTATTTTTAAGCTCTGCAAATAATTCAGGAATGAAATTAATCCAGTTGGACTCATCTAAACAACACGGGTCGGGCCTGCGCGGCTGCGCAGGCTTGTCTGGCTGGGGACTGGCACCCCAGCGTTACTGGCTTCGTCTAAACCTTGCTTAAAATAAAGCCACGCAAAAATATCCACGATTGCGTTAAATAGATACTGACATCTCCCTTACTCTTCGTATCTAAAACATACAACTTAAAGGCACCAAAGTCAACAAACAAAACCACTAGCACCACTAATAATACTCCAGCATGGGCAGCATGTTTGACCTCTGCTGATGTTGGCACGATAGTCGATTGGATTCTTCAACTAGTGTTCTTTTAAACGTGGAGCCCCACAAAGTAACATCACCATCTATCTATAAAGTCTCATTCATAAGTTCATAACGTCTTGATGACAAAATAAACAAAGCTGCAAATTACTTGTGACTGTGGCCCATGCCGGCTGGGTTCGCCGGACACAGGCACAGACCGGGGTTCCCGCGAGGAGCCCCGCTTTCTTTTGAAGGCTCTCCTCGTGGTGTCAAACCGCTTCCGACTCCCGGGCACACTGGAGAGGTCTAACGCCAAAACAATAAAAAAAAGTTAGACCGAGTTCACGGACGAAGCGCGGACGGTTACTTTGTGAAGATTTTCTGCTGGAATGAAAAATGGGCGCTGAGACTTTTTGTATGTACAGAACTAACGTCAACTTCTCTATACAGGCACGGTTTCTGCTTATAACTATTTTAATTAATACAAGGTATATTATAAATAACGCACCGATTTACACCTTATTTATTAAAATCGGATGAGTAGTTTTAGCTAGACGTTACGTTGGAACATAAGTAAATACAAACATAACACGTAGACTGATAAAATCATTAAAAACCGTATCAGCATAAAATCATCTCACTCAAGTAAAAAGCGGTGTAGGCATGGCCGATTTTTGAAACGGATTAATAAAAGGAGCGATATCTGACTAAAAACATCTTCAGAGGACCACCAACTTGATTAAATATGTGACTTTTTCGATACACCAAGTTACAGCATCCTATAGATTCATCATTATCATCAACATAACATCCGGCTCACGAGGTACATCAACATAAGAAACTACACAATATTACCGGCGAGAACCTGTAATTGGCTTTCTGTACCTATTGTTATTTTTAATCTGTATGTTTAAAGCTGTTGGTTCTCCAGAATAAATAAATAAAAAAATTTTTTTATATTGTTTCTCCTCTATAAACGTAGATGAAAGTAATTCGGCATACGAACCGTCGCTGGTGTCATGGGATTCCGGCGGCGGCAGCGGCGTGGGCGCAGCCGCCGCGCGCGTCAGGGTCCCCCGCCTGCTCTCGATCAGTCGCACCAGGTTTTCCAACGCCGTTTGTTTATTCTGCATCATGGTGTTAACGGCATAAATTTCCGAATAAGCTAATATGCTCAGCATGCCTTGCCTATTCACTGGTATGTTGTTCGGTCAAGCTAGCGAACCTAGTAGGTAGGAGGGACACGAGCACAAATGCTCGCCTAGCTACAAGTACGATACGTTTTATAATAGAGAAGCAGACAGACAGCCTACATAGCTAAAATATAAACTAATCAAACGGTACCTAAACTAATTTAAGACATAGGACTAAGGACTACATAGGTATAAACATCATTTGTTTTCGAGACGGTGTATTCCAGTGTAAGCCGTGTGGGGCTTTGGCACCTCGTATGGTGGTTGGGTGGAACTATGTGATATATACCTATTGATTTATGTGGATGAAAACACGTGTCGCACAGAAGTATGTAGCTGACTTCCACGTCTGGTCGCGGAGTAGCAAAAAAGATGTAAAATACTTCCAACTTCGAACCCAAACTGACCCTGATTTCATCCAGCAATGGTTCGAAGGCAGCTGGATCAGTGGAATCTTTCAGCGTCTCCCAAGTCTTGAACAGCTTCCGATCTGACAGCCGGATCGAACTCTCCAGTTCACGTATTTCTACAAATACTACAATATAAATTAGTCTATTCGACGTGTCTTATTTGACATCCAAGCATTAAACATATTTGCTACGGACGGGATGTCATTCTCATCACCAGTAGCCGGAAGACGTCTCATTAGCTGTAATCAATTGAATCATTACAACTGTTAGATCCAATCAGCTACCACTGGATCATTATCAACTGCAACTGCTATTCCCATAAAATATTATGATTTTTCCATAGGGATTCCCGAAAATTATATGATGCGCCCCGAAAAATAAATGTTTGCATCCCGATCCGGCGCGGAAATCGCAACAAAAAATAGCCTAGCCAACTAGCAAAAGATGCCAAAATCTTATGAGAAAAAGAAAATAATCAGCGTTTTTGAAAAACTGTACAAATCATTAGTTTTTTTTTATTTAGCGACGCAATTTGTAACAAAATATGAACCCTACTCTACTCCAATCAAAGAATGGCTAGGTCCGGCGCTATAGCCTATAAAAACGCATGCCTACCAGTTTCCTTGAGGCTGGCGAGATGCGCGACGATCTGCCGACGCTGCGCGCGCACGGCCCGCCTCTGCGCGCGCGCGCGCGCTACAACGTCGCGTGCGTTGCGCGCCTCCGCCGCCAAGGAAGCCACTTCGCGCGCTTCCTGCTCCAGGCGACGCTCTAACTCACTGTTTTGACGTAACGTTTGACAGCTGTCATTTTATCCTTAATACACACACGGGATTTAATCACGACGACAGTGTGTTGCTAAAATTATCTCGAGGTTTCGACCACATTATAGTGGCAGTGCAGTCTACTCGTGACCACGCCTCTGCTATGTGATCGAAACTTGAGGTAGCTTTAAGGAAATATGTCGTCGTGTGTGATACAGTCCCAAGTGTGGTGTACCTACATAACTTATGAGCGGAAACTACGTAAGTTTTTCTATCGTCATAGTTCTGATCTGTTTTTATTTAAGGCGTTGGGATTTGTTCTTCAAATTTTACTTTAAGTATCTGAATTTAATTTAGCTTCCGTACTAGAAAGCATTCGAAAAAATCTAAATGGAATCAAAACTGCAACTAGTTTAGGGAGAATATTTTCCAAAGACCGACATAGAAAAAAGTAAATCGCAGTGACAGATAATGATTCATACGTCATATACAAATTGAGTGAAGTGGTCAATTCAATTTTAATAAAATAAAAAAAATCCCGAAATGTCCCGAGGAAAAAAATAGTTTGTCACCCTACTTGTCATCTATGTCGAGCTCTAAATGAAAACCTATCACTTAATTAGACTTTATTTGAAAATACAAACTGAAATATAGATGCACAGAAAAACAGAAAAATAAGACATCATGGAATCGAACCAGATCCTCGGTATTCCGTACGCGTGCTATACCGCTACACCACTGATCAAGTTTATAGCGTGTGACACTGACATTACGAAGCTCCCGCCTAGAGCTAATCGAGGAAGACCCGGCTCGCTTCATAACCGACTGAGCCGCGGGTCTACAACCGCTGGTCGCCTGCATGCGCGCCGTATGGTTTTGACAGCTCGCGAGAGATGTCAGTGGAGTTAGTTGGCTTTTGGCGCGGGCAGGCGAACGAACAATATTTCACTGCTCTGTATTGTGAATTATGTGAATAAACTAATTGTGGAATAATAGCTACAAGTTGTATTAAATACTTCTGATGTATACAAATAATATTGTAAATCTGTTTTAAAAAAATATATACCGTTGAGTTTCTTGCCGGATTCTTCTCAGCAGAGGTTTCCGAACCAGTGGTAGTTTTTTTGACATTCATAAGTGCTTGTTATAGCCTAAATTGAATAAAGATATTTTGACTTTGACTTTGACTTTGACTTTGATCATGATGTAGCGGTATCATCACTGATCACTGATCAGTGGTGTAGCGGTATAGCACGCGGTACGGAATACCGAGGACCTGGGTTCGATTCCCAGTGATGGTCTTATTTTTCTGGTTTTTCTGTGCATCTATATTTCAGTTTGTATTTTCAATTTAGGTTTTACAGGATGACCGTAAAAGTAAAAATTTGGAATTGAAATAAAAAATACAAAAAGATTCCAAAAAACCAATCTTAATTAGACTTTTTTTTTTTATTTTACCTTGGATATTCGCCAGTGATCCGCGCATACGAATGAATGTTCCTTATCACCTCGACGAGATGATGGAGTTGGTTGCAGAATTCCGGCAACTGGTCCGGAGATAAATACTGCCCGCCGTATCTAAGGAATAAATATTAAAACAAGAATGCAATCGAACTCTTGACTTTGAAAACAAAAAAATACAAGACAAAATTGGCAGAACGTTGTTCTCCATAATCAATTTCATATCGTCATGTTGGCACAGCTTGGCACAAAGCAAGCAGCTCTCGTCGTTTTAACTGTCAGTGCAAGAGTGAAAAACATTTCGGCTGGAATGGAAGACTGAACCACAGTACAGGAAAAGTGACTGAACCATGGTCAGATATAAATAATAAAAAGTGTGTTTTTTTAACCTCTCTTCTTAGCGAGAATTTGCGAGAACGGGTCGAATTTTGGTTTGATGTTTGGTGAATAACATTTAACATTGGTAATTGAAAAGCATGTTTGAGCTATCACAATATGACTAGGACAAACTAAGACAACGCTTCCAATGAGGGCTATCGCGTATGAATTCGCCACTAGAGGCGCTAGTGTAGCGTGAGGTCTCCGAAATGTCAAATCTCATAGTTTTTGGGTGAGCTACGCGGGTTTATTTATAATTAGAATAATTTTGTGAATATTTTGCAATATCTGAAATTAAATATGCGTTCCAGGGCAATGAATGTCTGTGTTTTGAGACAGTTTTGTCTTTCAGAAACCTTTGTCCTCCCTTTTTTCCGAACAAAACGGGGACTATGCAACACTGTGGCATGCTCGATATTTTTATGGTACGGTTTTAAGGTGTATTAAATATGACTTTAATCAAAACTTTGTTTTCACGCCCGTAATAACAAACTTTGAAAGCCATACTTAAAAACCTCACGCAACAGTGCGCCATCTAGTGAGTCAAAAAACGATAGCCCTCATTGAAACAAAAAATCTAACCTCAAATCGATGTTGGCGGCAAACTGCGAATCGTCGAGTTGCGGTTCTCCGGTGCTGGCGTTCGTTGAGCCTGTGTTGCTCGCCACCGTCGGCAATTGATCCTCGTTGGTGAAACTGCCGCAACCAATGCTTTCGCTCATGCTGTAAAGAAGGTATAGTCAAAGATAACTGAATCACGTACCAGGAAGGACTATTTAAGAAGGTAACGAAATGGGACTGTGGACGAAGTCATCCTGAGCCGTCGCTACTTTCCATACAGAGTGAGATTGAAGATCAGCAGTACCTAAATCTTCAATACGACTTTCTTGGAAATATAGTGTGGTAGTTTTCCCTGCCTTCTACACCGTTGTGCTAGAGTGCGGAGTTCTGGCGGTAGATCGTTGCTGCCCACTCACATCAACTTCCTTAGTCGCCTTTTACGACACCCATCCACGGAAAGAGTTGGGTCAGTCCCATTCTAAAACTAGGCAAAGCACGAGTGTTATTTAGTTATGGTGATTGTGCTTGCCGATTAGTAAAAAATAACAGGTCACTTCCCCATTTACCTAACACCTGTAATCCTGTATAAAGTTATATATATGAAGGGAATAAAGGTAGTGACCTTTTCTGGAATACCAACCTATCCGGCTGCTCCACCGTATTTATCTCGGCTCGAAAGTTGAAGAAGTTTGCTGTTACTCCGCTCGCAGACTGGTACCTAAGAAAGACCTGGATCAAATTAATACAGCCTATGGCAAAAGGTCTCAAATCCGATCAGTTTGCGGCGAATTTAATGGGAAATTGGGAACCTTATCATCATAAGCGGAAAGAACGTCCACTGCTGAACAAAGGTCTCCCCCTTAGAATGCCACAATGAACGATAACTCGCCACTTGCATGCACCGGTTACCCACACCACTCACGAATTCGTCAGACCGTCTAATCATTAGTCGCAACAGTTCTTTCATTTACAATTTTACGTTTACCGTTCAGACAGTTGGTGGTCCATGGCAAGACAGAAATTTTGTCAAATGGTTATCCTAACTAAAAGGTTAAGAACCGCTGGTCTAATGTGAGGCCTGACAACGCTTCGTCCTCCGGTCGACGCCACTCGAGGACCTTCTCCCCCAACGGTTATCTGTTCTTCGAGCAATATGACCCGCCCATTGCCACTTCTTGTCATACAGTACAATAGCTAGCAATGACGTGGCGCCAAGCAGCAACAACACACCACAACTCGATTTCTACCTGATTGCCTATGTTTCCGGGTTCCCCCGCGCCCTAGGGTGTTATGGCACATGGCGGTGCATGATCCATTGTGCGCAGACGCCTCCAAGCAAGCTCTTAGGCAACCCATGGAACGCACTATGCGGGTAACCAGCGTCTCTTTCTCAAGCGATGCTTTGAATAGGGATGGCCTTACCCGCTAGACGGTTTGGAAGTAACGGAGCGCCCCGAGGCGGCGGAGGCGCGGTCGCTCCCGCGCAGCTTGCTGAGCAGCCGCCCGAGCAGGCGCGACTGCCGCCCCGGCCCGCTCTCTCTGCCTCCCTCCATGGGCCGAGACGGATGATCTGTTGGCCTGAGAAGGTCCCTAAGGTAGAGTCGACCAAAGTGATTCATGTACCGGGTACCTTTTAATGACCAATTTCACCATGATTTCCTTGACAAAAGTATTGGATGTCAAGTCAACATGGCACTATAGCACAAAGGTCCACCCTGGTACATGATTCAGTTTGTTCGACTCTAAAGGCACCAGCACCAATATCTGACACAAGAAAGCGTGCATAAATATCTGATAACTCTATTTCTAGGGCCGGTAGGAAGTGTTTGATATTTTTGCACGATCCGTTGTGGCGGATACATTAATGCAGGTTACTGCAGGGCTACCTACTACGAAACTCGAAGTTCGTGTCGTGCGGTCCCTCTCGCTCTCGTATTAAATAGTATAAGTGTCAGAGGGACCGCACGACACGAACTTCGAATTTCGCAGTAGCCCTCTGTACAATCGCGAACCGGGATTGTTAAGTCAACCGCCTCTATTCATAATTTAGTTGAGTATTATGCTCTATTTCTACCAGAGGATAGGTGCTTAAATGAAGTGTTTCTATTCGTTCATGAAAAACGGATTCCTCGCAACACATCCTCGCACGTTTTTGGTGCAATGGAAACAAGCCTTACACGGCCAAATTAGGGACAGCACTTGGGAAGTAGTTCTGTTCGCAACTGTACCTATTTTACGTACACACATAAAATCAGCGCCAGTCCTGGGGTAGGGGTAGGGTAGAAGTGGAGCGATTGCTCTAGGCGCTGGAGTACGAAATAAAATTACGATGGAAGCTGGGTTACATACAATCTCGCTCAACCTTGATCATGGGTTTCATTTTATTTTGTTGTTGGTATTATGTATGTTGTGGTATTTTAGATGCTTTCGGACGTCACGTTGGTAAACCAAGCTTGATAGTTTTTAACGCCATCTAGTATCGAATAGCTGAAGTGTTGCTAAGAAAGAAACAACTTACAATAAAATTACGAAAAATTGTTACTATTTCCACAAGAATTGGAACTTCTACCACTAGCTTGAAGTATTGTATTTACTTTGCCACATGTATCTTAATACTTACGTAGGTATTTGATTCGTTTCAATTAGGTGAATCGCGGTGGATGTCAGCTATGACTACGTACCTATACCTATACCTAATTACAGCGTATACTCCATTTATTTGAACATTTGAAACTTAACGGTAAAAATTGCACACTTTTTTAAATGAAACAACGGAACTATTTAAAATTGTGTGAACTTCTATAGTAAAAACATAATAAATAACGCTAATAAATGTACATGTAGGTATTTTTAGTCCATTTGTTTTCGAAATATCGAGAAACGTATGTTACAATTTGACCGTTAATTCAAACCTTAAACAGAGTACCTATATACCTATAGTATTATTTACTACGATCAACGATCAATCAAAGAACTATTATATCCTGTCAATGAGACTACAGCTGTTGGTGCATTGACCTATATTGGCGATAGTGCCTGATAACTCTGTACCTACTGGTGGTAATATGATTCATGATAACTATACTTACATTTTCTGTTTTGTATTATTGACTAAAGCTGAATGAAGCCTGACCTCTAGTTCCAAACTTACTGAATTGTATTGTTCTTGTGTGTGACATTTAAAAAAATGTTTTACTTACTTTTTTCAATATTTATTGCGATGACCGATAATCGGGTAATGACATTACAGAGTTTGCTATGTTTAAGTCCATTTTATCTTCGTTGAAACGTTTTGAAATTAATTTAATGTAACTGAGCGAGTGTTTCACACCGTTGCGGTGCCATTTTGATGTGCAGTTTGACATTAAATGGCCAGAAACATTCATACATTGTTTAGTACAAAAAGGTTGTTTTATCTTTTGACTTCTGAGCAAACATTTGATCAAAAATACGTGAACACGACTCTATTGTTAACGGGGCGTTCAGATATTTTTGAACAAATTTTTGCTCACAAGTTTACGAACTCGACTGTACAATACCTCTTTATTTCTTTACCTTGATGAAGATGAGCCACAAACGATAATGTCGTCCCTTCTAAATTACTATGCGATTTATTTAAGAAGTTAAAGAACATAGAACTAATAAATACTTGGTGTAGGTACTTATTTAATCAGCGTTTCCATCAATAATGTGTTTTTCATTTCATTACCCAATAGAAATGCTTCATTTACCTCACCTAACGAAAATCATTCCTCAAACATTATTGGTGGAATCACTGCTTTGCTTCCATGGTAATGCCTCATGTCCAGAGACAATGTCCACTTAGGCTGTTCAGTGAGCAGCAGAAGTGGATGAGCAGTTCTGGTGCTCAAAATGATCTACATATAAACAAAGTCTACTTTTGCTGCTGACTGTACAAGCAGCAAATATGTGTACTAGTGGCAAGCTTCCACTTAATTACATTTTTTGCCTTCGGACACACCTACATACCAAATTTCATGTCTAAGCCCAGCGGTTGTTATTTAGAATTTTATCCCTATCCCGTGGGAATATCGGGATAAAAAGTATCCTGTTTTAATCCAGGTTATAAACTAACTTTTTGTCAAATTTCATCCAAATCCGTCCAGCCGTTTCAGCGTGAAGAAGTAACAAACATACTAACTCACAAACTTTCACATTTATAATCATCATCATCATCATCAGCCTCTGTTCGTTCACTGCTGGGCATAGGTCTCTCCCATGGCACGCCACTGAGCACGATCTTCGGCCACTCTCATCCAGCTCTTGCCAGCCGCCCTGCGAAGATCTTCGCTCCACCGAGCACGTTTATAATAAGTAGGATATTTACAAAGCAAGATATTACGTAAGACTGAAAACCATTTATATGGATCATATTGATGGATCGCAGTACTTATATTGCACGTCTAGCCTTCGCCTTACACAATAAAATAAAAGACAAACCTTGTTTTACGTCGTTTTAATTCATATAAAAATACAATTATAATTATCAATATACATAATCGCATTCCTTGCCGTAGGCCATCAATTATAATAAAAACTAACTGCAAACCGAGCCTAACCTTTAAAGTTTAAGTACATTAACGTCAACGTGGAGGCACAAGTCAGTCTGAGCTGAACTCAAAGCTCAAAACTTTAAAGATTCCATAAAACACTAAATATAGAAACGATAACTAAGGGCTCCATACCAAGTATTTTGTAAACTATCAGACTTGTCATCTCAGCTAGAAATTCGGGAATGTTCGCTCTGCGAGCTTAAAACTTGAAGTTTTGTGAGGCACGGAACCCAAATGTAAACATTTATAAATACGTTTTTGGCCAAAATGCTTAAGAGTTGCTAAAATTTTTGTGACGATAGAAATAATTCTAATAGAGAGTTGGCTAGCGAAATGCTCCGACGCAAGCTAGACATCGCGAGGGTTAAATATGAAGTAATCTCCTAAATAATACTAGTACCGAATGTTAATTGTTCAGTATTAGAATTGCATTCTGCGAGGATTATACAAGGCCAATTGTTTTGGCTGAAGCGGAAACGCTAAAAAATCTAGCACGGGACCACCGTTCAATACCTGGGCCAAAACTAAACCGAAAATTCACTTCGCAAAGGCACGTTCAAAATTAATAAGCCTAAATATGGTCCCAGCGAGAAGAAATTAACGCCACGAAACCAAGCTTGAGTAGTGCAGTTTTACCAGAGTCCCGAGGAGAAGCCTCCTGGAGGGACACGTACGCGCTTCGGGGCCTCTGGGGCGGCTTTGGCGGGCTCGGCCTTGGCTGGCTCGGGAGCCGGTGCTTCGATCGTGGCCTCCGGAGCGGCCTCCGGCGTCGAGGCGGGCGTCTCTTGTCCACCGTTCTGGCTCGGAGTTGTGCCGTTAGCCGGTTGCCTGTTGTATTCCCCCAGAGCTGAAATAATTAGAGGATAAATTAGTGCTGCTCTAATGACAGTAGATATGATCGATCGCTCGGTTAAAACATGCTCCCACGGGTATTAAAACTATTAACTACGTTATGGTATGGTAGTAAATAACCGTGAGAGGGGTATATCGCGACAACATTGCACAAACCAGTCAGCATTGATACTGTTTTCAGTTTTAAAAAAATGTTAAGAGCATCATCTCGCACGTATAACCAACAATACTAGTTAGCAGAAGATAATGACGAAACAACACTTAAAAACACAGAACCTCCCAGCTATTCATTGGCTGAGTTAGTGGGAACTTGAGCCAAAACATAAAACAAGTAGAGGCTACAATAGAGATTTCTCTCCACTTCTCCAGGCACGTGTTATGTCCGGGGACCAAGTCCGAAGAAAGAGCGTCAGAAGTTGTATATACTCGTATGCGTCCGAGTTGAGAAACTTCGATAGCATGATGAAGGATGTCTAGTTTCTATATTTGCTCACTAGATAGCGCTAGGAGTCGCTTCACCGCGATGCTCGGAAGGCTGATGAGAGACGACAGGAAACCGGGCTACTTACAAGTAGCGGAAGCAGCAGCAGGGTTGAGGCGGCGGCCGCGCGGTGGCTCCGGGTCTCCCCCGAAGATGTCAGTGTGCCCGCCGCCAGGGGGGCGCAGCACCCTGCTGGAGCTCCTCGCGTCATCGCCCAGACCAACGTTGAACTTTGTAGAAGTCATGTTGAATCTTACTTTGTTTTAATTTCTGAAAAGATATTACAAAATATTAAGTAAAAGTCAAGTAGGTATATATTTTTTTTACATAAAACTGACCGTGATTGACCCCTATCTCACCTGATGTTAAGTGCAGATGAGGCCAAAGGTGTATCTCAATGGTTCAGTAACAGCCTATTCACTCTAGCCTTGAAGAGCCCTATGAATAGATTGTATTTATCCGGAAATACAGACGACGGGAGCGAATTCCATTCCTTAGCAGTTCGCATTATGAAAGATGAAAAAAACCGCTTGGTGCGGATCAATAGAACACTAACTGCATAAGGGTGAAAGTGCTCCCCCGCCCCCGCCTGGTATAGGGGCTTATTTACATGACCTGACCATAGACAGTCGCGTTCACAATTAGGCACGGTCCGGTCGCACGTGCAGCGTGCAATGACGGCCTCACGGTCCCACCGGAAGACCAGCGCCAGCTCTTGAGCCGGCATTATGCTGAGGTGGGTCCGTTTCGTGAACAGTAACACTGTTTTTTTTTCTCTTTCTTTTATGTAATTATTCTGTCACTGTTCCGAATAAATGTATTTTCTTTCTTTCTTTCATTTATTATGGTCATAGGTAAAAGACGGCCCTGAGCCTCTGCCCAGCTGTGGGAAGTGTACAGGCTATGGAACACTTCGGTTGTGAATCAGTCTCCTATTAGGTCGGTTATTAATATTGTGCCGTCTAGCGCTACACGAGATGAACTTACTGCCATATTGGATCCGAAATGGCATGACGTCATTAGTAGTGCCCACAAGTCGTCCCTGGTGCAAACTTGACACCTTTTATCAAAACCGGTTACTATAGGGCTTTGGTTACAGTGGGAATCGACTCGAAACGACCGAAAATCATCATTTTAGCTGAATTATGCTAAATTCAGATCTATGCTTATAAAGCATAGTTTTTTTAATCCTACATACAATTTGTCCATACCATAGCACCATAGGCAATAATTAAGCTGTTGACAACTAATATTTCACTGTCTACCAAGCTCCATTAACTCCAAACTCATCGGACTTGGCCACTTTCCTGCTTTGGCAACCTCCCACGCTCAAGGTAATAAATTGGAAAGTGTACTTGCAGCTTTTGATGGTATATTTTCATCAAGATAAGGATACCATATTGCTGAACGAATACAGAACTTTGTAAAATTAGTAATTCGCAAGGACTCCAGACAAATCGTGGCGCTACAATTAGTGTTAAAATAACAGAATGCATGATGTAAACAAGACCAAGAATGTCATTATCATCCTTATGTTACTGTTTCCCCAAAGTCATCCATAGCAAACGAATTGGAATTAAGTTTGCATATTAAAATCTTACTCTTACCCTGAAAAATAAGTCATTTGCTTCAAACATTTTCTGACAAATGATAAAATGTTAAGTGATAATTTCCACATAAACGCATAATCTCACCCAAAATAGTGTATTCATTTTAACTTATAACGGAGTAAGCTTTTACTTGAATACAACGCAAGGTTTGGTTTGACGACAGAGCGTTACGGTAGAGATGTTTTACGACAATAGGGCGAAGCCATTAAAATGTCTAATCTTGTAATCCAACTGTTCCGTCTGCTCGTGCTTTTACGTGAGATTAGTGAACGACATCGACACAAAAGGCTCAACGTTTACAAGATTTACCCTGTGTAAACTCGCTGTTAAGTTCCTGTTATCTATGTGACAGATTTATAAATCTATGAAATAAGTTTCTTGGTTCACGTCACTTGATTAATCAGAATCAGAGACAGAGTATCTTAGATACAGAACCTTATCAGGGAGTGGTGAAACAGGCCCATAAAGGGCACAAAAGATAGGCAAGAGTCATCGAAATTCTACTAAAGATGATGATGATGGCATGGAAATTATGAATCCATTTGGATAACCAGCTATTCTCCCGTGATCTATAGGGTGTGAAGGTTTTAGAATCAAGGAGATAAGTCAAAGACGGTCAACTGTAAATGGCCGGGTTAAAATGGCACGCGAAGAACAATCCTATATTTAGCAGTGGACATCGTTTCACTGTTCAACGAACCAAAACATTTTTTTACAAATGACTCGTTTCACAAAATTAATTTTTAATTGGGCCAAATGCATTTTATTTTATTCTGAAATTGTGAATGTTTTAGAATTTTTATAAAACTACCCTAACCTAACCAAAGGGGTTCTGTTCTATCTACACAATGGTCTTGAAATATATCTTGAATACTTCAGTTTCAGAATAAAAATCTATTTGGCCAAATGAAACATTTGCGAAACGAACCATTTGTAAAAAAAGTTTTTCGGCGAAATGAGTTAAGGGCGACCCGCGCACGCTTTCTGTGTGTTGCCCTTTACTTAACAACCTTGTTAGTGTTAGATATTAACTCGATCTAGACCACCTAGACATACGATTTTTACGACGGTGTTCATCGACGCCATACCTACCTAGTTTCACAAGAGGGTCGGTGGCACTCTTGGAATGGTGCCATCTAATTACATAGGTAAACAAAATGCTTCGAGACGTAGGTATTCCTGGTAAACAAATAATGATAAAGAGTTCAGATAGCTGCAAATTATGACAGCGGCACTGAGCGAGAAAAAAGCCTAGGGGTTTGACCTATAGGCAGCGTTTCCACTAGAGATGTGAGAGGATGTGTTGCGTGCGAGGAATATGTTTTCCAACCAATAGAAACTCTTCAGTAACCTATATTCTCACAGCACAGCACTGAAGGGAAACACCCTCTCAGCGGAGCGAGGCTAGGAAAATGAAGTTTTCTATTGGTTCATGAAAAACACATCCTCGCATATCTCTGGTGGAAATGCAGCTACAGCCTCTCAACTCTCAAGAAAAAAAAGTTTATTATTAAAGTACCGCTTTACAAACTGCTTGCCGTTGGTCCCACACTATGCAAAGCCAGCAGGGCTACTACGAAACTAGAAGTTCGTGTCGTGCGGTCCCTCTGACACTTATAATATTTAATACGAGAGCGAGAGGGACGTACGATACGAACTTCGAGTTTCGTAGTAGCCCTGCTGTCACGTGGCGACCGGGATTCGGGTACAAAATACTTTACTTAATTTAGATTAATTATTATATTTAGATTATTTTAGATGGTGAGCGTGATGTTCTCAATCCGCACTGGGTCCATGTGGGAACTGTAGCCAAGCTATTCCATTCTAAGAGGAGGCTCGTGCGTTGCAGTATGTGGACGTACCTACCTATTGGCCGAAACAAATTAACTACGGAGCGACATTAAGAAACGCTTAATATGCACAACGGGGACCCGACTAATAATGAAGCCAGTCGGGATATTGGCGGGAAAATCAAGCGACCAACTAATCTTTTGACAAAAACAGCTACTGACGATATGGCCTCTTAAAGTTCCAGCCTAATGGAAACATTTCTAAAATGGGAAATGTATGCGAATGTCGAATATGGGACATGTTTTCATTTGGCTCCATATCATCTTAATAATTGTTATCATGAAGTAATAAACCATTATCCTGCAATAATTGTAGGTGAGGTGCATTGTTTGGATTGAAAATGCGAAAATCAACGATGCGATTTTGTGAAAGACATATTATACCATGCTGTGATAAATCCTAATACAAAGAGAATATTGTCATGATCATACAATACTAATTTGTCTATTAATTAGTAGATTTCTTAAATCAGAATAACGATAGTTAAGCAAAACATTCTGTATCTATAATGAAGGTAGCACTCGTAATAGCCCTTAGGTCACTTGGTCCGATCGGCTTGTCCGATTGATCGGACGACGAATTTTTTTTTTAATGATGGTTCGATTGATCGAACTTGAAAGTTCTCGATAGCCCGATGTGGAACTACAGGACGATTACATTTCCTTGTAGTCCGATCAGTCGGGCCATTAGGTCGTTTTTTTTCCGGTATGACCGATTAATCGGACATAATGTTCAGTGATCGGACATAAGCGATCGTACGTTCTGCTGTGAAATAAAAAAAATATCTAACGAAGGGCGAAATTTTGGATTTATATTTTCTTGCGAACGCTTTGATCACATTTTTGCATCATGGAACAACAAAGAAATGCAAGGAAAATACAAATAACAACTTTAACTATTTAGGCTTGTGTATTTGAACAATACAAAAAAATGGCTGGCGGTGCTCAATAAGCTTAGTATGCAGTAAGCAAAGTATTCAGTAAACAAAAATATATGAAGTCATGTTTATCATAACCATCGTCATCATTACCATTTGTTTTTTTTATTAATGGTAATGATTATACTATGTGAACGGCAATGACGTAATTGTGTTTTATTTTATCTTATACAAATTACGACTATATGTGATGTTTGTTTGCTTTTAAAAAGTAATTAAATTGGTTTATCAGTAGGTATTACGCGGGAACTGCAATTTCCCGGGATAAAAACTAGCCTATGTCCGGAACTCAAACTATCTGTGTAACGAATTTCATCTTTGATAATCAACATAATAATACTTATAAGTATCTTATTCTAATATTCTACTAAATCTTTGCAATGTACCCACTAATTTCACAATCAAACAACTATTTGAGTCATTGATTCGAGCAGTCACTTTTCCCATTAGACTGTGACTAACTGAAATGTATGACGAAAAACTACAATATAATCAGTTTACATTTAGCCTCAATGATAAGGTTTATAATTACGTGAACGAGTGACGATTTGTAAATAATTATATTGGATTCCTTCTAGGCTGTGATCAAGCGGAAGCGAACCATCGCGGAGTATCTATCCACAATGGAGACACTTTTAATATAAGTAAATCTTAACCATAACAAGGACTAAGTTAATAAGTTGATAAAGTTGTTTCTAAAGCAGCTATCAACCTGCGGCCCACCAAGCTTCTGTGAGTTGAGTAGCTCGACTGACATAAAAATTATATAGGTAAGTACAGTCACCAGCATTAATATCTGCCACAGCGGAGCGTGCAAAAATATCTGACACGTCCTTCCGGCCCTAGAAATAGAGTCGTATCAGATATTTATGCACGCTTGTTGTGTCAGATATTGGTGCTGGTGACTGTACATTTTTTTTTGTTGACAATGAATTCTGCGGTCCGCTTCATCGCTTTGGGCTTAAAACCACTAAATCTCACAATACCTTAGTCACTATACCCCTAATTTTTAAATTACCATGGGCTAATACCTAAAATGTCAAATTGTCTCTTATATTAAAATGAACGAAATTCATTATGACTGACTTAAAATGTCATTCTAAATAACTAAAGATTGAAATGCACAATTCATTCAAATACCGAATGACAGAAATGACAAAATATTAAAACAACTCAAACCGAAAACACCCAAAAGGCAAAATGCCTATTTTTTTTTTCACGGGAGGTGTTCGAGAAATTTGATGTTGATTATTAACGTACAAATTTAGGTATTTTAACTTTTGGTTGTTTTAAGCATACGTTGTTTTGCCCTGAAAGTGATTTTGAAGTTTAGGTATTATGAGACTAAGGTATTTTGAAATTCATCCATATTAAGATTCCGGTGTTATAAGATAACAAAATTCGGCATTCTGCAATTTAGGTATTTTGAGACCAAGAAGTTTTGAGATGTGGGAATATTGTTAAAAAGGTAAAATGCAAATGCAATTTAGAAGTTATAAGCCCAAAGCGCTGCATCATTAAGTAATAGGTACATTTTTGGCATTTCAAATACAGTATTTTGAAAAGGTCGATCTCGTCTTAGTTTTTAAGAAAAAAGAGACATTTTTCGGAAGAAGACTATTTTGAGAAATGTTGCATGACCATTCGAGCTATTCGTATGAAATTATCCAAACATGGCCGACAAGGATCAATCCTAAATTACGTCACATTAAGGGTGGGTAGGGCAAAGGGCGGGGGAGTCCGTCTGGTGATTTATGTTATGTACCTATGACACGCCAACTACCTATTATGTTTATGATTTGTGGTGCTCGATAAAGAATATTTGTAATGTATGTTACTAGCCTTTAACCGTAGATTCGCTTCTCTCGCTCGAGTCATTAGGTCACTACCTATTTTACTATCACCATTATCATTTATATGGTATTTCACCAGGTAAATCCTCAAAATAGGATTTGGAATTTAAGAAAATTACGTCGAGTACATTTACGGCGGTCATTGCAAAAGTGTGTTTTTTATGTGAACGCGAGTTTCCTTGCGTTGCGATAGCTATGCTTCATTAAAATCGGTTCAGCTGTTTTTGAGATATGTATCAAGTATTAAACTATGAAATGACGTCGGGGATTTTTCTTTCTAAGTTGGTTAGATTTTTTTTTTTTTTTTTATTTGACTGGATGGAAAACGAGCAAATGGGTCTCCTGATGGTAAGAGATCACCACCGCCCATAAACATCTGCAACACCAGGGGTATTGCAGACGCGTTGCCAACCTAGAGGCCTAAGATGGGATGCCTCACGTGCCAGTAATTTCACCGGCTGTCTTACTCTCCACGCCGAAGCACAACAGTGCTTCACGGCAGGATTAGCGAGCAAGATGGTGGTAGCAATCCGGGCGGACCTTGCACAAGCTCCTACCACCTGCAAACATTATTTATTAGTGGGAAAGATTTACAAGCACCTTAGATCATTTAAAACAAGCACACATATATACTTCCATATTTGAAGGACATTTAAGACATTCAAAAAACTGTACGGTTTGTGCTAGTGCTGCATTCTGACGGGAAAACATTGCAGTAATAAGCCCTGTAATACCTACAATAATAATTTTCAAATAGGTACTACCTACCAGGGAAGTATAACTAAGCAGTAGGTATTATATGTACATAAAGAGCGTATTTATGGCTTGGAATGCGAACAGTCCACATTAGTCAGACCACAAGGTAATGCATACCGAAAGGAAATACATTGGAATAATAATGGTCGATCTGTGTGCTAATATGGACGGTCAATTGCGTAGGGCAACCAAAGATATATAGGTATATCACCGTAAAAGAATTGTTATAGCTCTATTACACTCAAGGAAAGGGAAAACAAGGAAACAGTTAAAACTGTTTAAAAACAATTGTGCCGGTTTTATTGAAAATAAAACAAATAAAGCAGAGTTAATTACATAGTAAATTTTAATTGGAGTTGAGTGGCCTTACTTGTAAATCTAATAGGAATTTGGTTTTTGTTTCAGACGTAAATAATTGAAAACAAAGTGACTTAGTGCTTGAATGTCAATAGAAGGGGAAAAGTAACACTAAAAAAGGGAAAACCGGGTAAAACCCAACCAACCCTAAACAACAGTGCATTGTGCATTAATATTTAATTTATGCATTCAACATGTTGGCTATCATGTTCACAAACTATGCACTAGTCAATTTTATGAACTTTAATCAACGCCATGGAACAGTGTAGTTATGCTTTCAATTTCTTGCTATGGTATATAAATACCAATATGGTGTGTTTTTCTTGTCAATAAATGTTGTGAGTTTGAGTTTGAGTTTAAATATACTACATATAACTATTGTGACATTTGTTGACGACCAAATGGCCAAGTGGTTAGATAACCAACTACGAAGCTTGAGGTTGCAGGTTTGATTTCCGGCTGGGGCAGGTAATTGTATGAATAATACTAATGTTTCTTCTCGGGTCTTGGATGTTTAAAATGTATTTAAACATTTATTTATAACAGTCCAAGGGTTGCAGACGGTGCTGGCTGAAAATCAGCGCTGGGGTGTTTTTAACGCTTCAGCATTATGCTGAGCCAGTGCCCGATTCACAACCGCAATGACACATACCTTTGTGTTGTTTTTTTTTGTACCTAATAATATTGTTGTCTTGTGTTGTGAATAAATGTATTTTCTTTCTTTCTTATTTATCTAAGTATGTTTATCTGTTGCCTAGTTGGATACTAGATATAATAGATACAACTCAAACTAACAGTAGGTTGCAATTGGAGTAGAGTTGCAAAGGATAGAGATCAATGAGAAATCACTACAGGCCTTTGCCAGGAAAAACACCGGACTCCAGAATATACCTATTATAACAAAAAAAGAGAAATATTATAAAATAAGGAGTTTCGGGATATCAAGCCTAAATTATTATAAGATTGATCTTTGGGAGTCTTTTTGTATTTTTTATTTCAACTCCAAATTTTGTTACTTTTACGGTCATCCTGTAAAATCCACATCGAAAACACAAACTAAAACATAAATGCACAAAAAAACCAGAAAGAGAGCAGCGCTGGGAATCGAACCCAGGTCCTCAGCATTCCGTGCTGCGTGCTATATCACTACACCACCACTGGACAGGAGTACAGACACAAATTTCTCCTATGCACCACATTCCTTCTCAGCTTGTTTGTTTCTTATTTAGTCATTTCAGCAGCGACAGTAGCGACATCTATGCTTTAGCCCTCATCGAGAAACTTTCAGCACCGCATCAGAACTAACTGCTCACCCGGACAAGAGATGTCGCTATTAAGCAATCAAATTAAGATTGGTTTTTGGTTGGAGTTATTAATGTGACCAACTCTTTTTCATCAATGAGTCCTACTTAACAATAATTAAAACATTAGAATTAATAAATGGTAGGTAACAGCTACTATGACAAGGGTCCACTGGACAGTTGTCTATTAAATTAATTAAAAAATTAGAACTGTTATCAAAGTGGAAGTTAAACCCTATGAACCCAACTGTTGATAAGACATGAAAATTAATGTTTTCAAGTTAGTATTAGTCCTGATAACATATCCCTTCTTTTAACCAGTTTTCAATACATTCATTGTTGCCAGTTATCTTTCATATCTCACATATTAACAGATAACTTGTGAATGTTTAATATCAACAACCAGCTCAATGCATGCTTTGGGAAACGGCGTATCAAAACATTTAGCATAAACCAGTTGAGAAATATTTAGATTATATAAAAAATATATACAAATTTATGAATGAGCATATCATCAGTATTAAAAAAGCTCGTATCTCAAAATCGATTTTACTGAGTGGACTTAGTGAATATTTTTTTCAAGGGTCACATATTGATTGGATTTTTTTTTTCAAAGTAGTGACTATGTGTCATACCTACATAGTCATAGTAGTAAGGTAGGGCATAAAAATTTGTTATTCGTAAAATATGTGGTCAAATTTTAAAACAAAAACGTGAATAAAGAAATCGTAAAAGAAAATAAATGGTAAATAAAGTACCTTCAACATTTATACGAATAGGTACGGAAAACTTTAAGCATTATCGAATTTTACGTGTCACGACATGATACGTAGCCGACGTTCCAGAAATGAGTAGGTATAATGGTGAAAGTTGGCAATTATAATGTAATTTTAGATACATAACTGTAGATCAATCTATCACAGACGGCCGTTCAAGCGGGTCCCATAACGGTGACTTCTTTGTTCCACCGCGCCATGCTTTTCAGGTGTCAGACGACCATTTAAAGTAAAAAAAAACATATTATCTGGATTATATTTAGCAAATAACCCATATATCCATACCGGACAGAATAATAGCATCCACCTACAACGCTAAAGCGCATTGACCTTTACGAAATCTTGAAAAATAACGGACTGATATCGAACGTTTTTTGTAGTTGGCTTGGAAACAAAAAAAACAACTTTGAACGACTCACCTAGAACGACACGCACAAATATCGTTTACTTAACGGAAACGCGACAGTTGCGCTTATATTACAATGCGGAAAAGCTTTGATAATTATTTTAAATCAATGAATAAGATTACTCACCACCACCCGGTTTCGTTCTTTTTGATGGAATGCGTGAGTGGGAAAGAGAAAGATAAACGGTTTTAAGAAATGTTGCAAGTGACAAATTACAAAAACTTCTATTCATTCATTTTCGATTTTTTTAGAAATGCAAACGTTAAACTTGCTAAAAACGAGGCGGGGGTCCACTGCTACCTGCTACAACGAAATTCAAAAATCAAAGTTCTTATCATGCCGTCCCTCTTACTCTCGTCTCAGGCGAATTTCATTTAGGCTTTGTCGTCAAATTCAATCCTAATTCTAATGCTACATTTACACTCTTGCCAAGCTTCGGCAAGCTCTCACAAGCACAAGTGTGTAAACGGCCCGTTTGGATAGGCTTGCGTGAGCTTGCCAGCACTTGCCGCCGATCCGGGCCGGTGTCCGTTTTTCAACACAAGGAACATGCAGCAAGTGCTTGCGATGTGTTTACACGTTGGTTCGTGTCTAGTATCGTTCAGGAGCTCACGCCGTACTAAATACATTTTAGTGACCATTATGAGTGCTTGGAATCTGAAATGAGGAGATAAGTAGAAGAAGGTTCACCGACATAGCCAAGCGAATTAGCTCGTTGAACTAGCAATGGGCATGCCATATTAGCACGGAGAACAGATGGCCGTTGGGGCCGAAAAGTTCTCGAGTGGAGACCGCGGATCAGCAAGCGCAGCGTAGGACATCCATCAACGAGATGGAGGGATGACCTAGTTAAAACCGTGGGTTCACGGTGGATGCAGGCCGGGAGGGAGAGGCCTATGTCAAACAGTGGACGACCTACGGCTGAGATGATGATGAGTGCTTGGACTAACGATGAAATTTCATCCTATTTTAACCTCCGACGCAAAAAGAGTGATGTTATAAGTTTAACCGCTATACATGTGTGTCTGTGTGTGGTGTGTCTGTCTTAAGCGGGTAGACCGATTTGAATGCGGTTTTTTTTATTTGAAATCAGGGTTTTAGTAATGGTCCTTAGACATGTTTCATCAAAATCGGTACAGCTCTGTTGAGCTGAAGCAACTTCGAGATCCACGTCTGCCACGCTTGCCTGTCCGGAATACACTGACGCGCTTGTGGAGTTTGTAGACGCTTGGCAAACCTCGAAAAGGATGTAAATGAGCATTACACGTTGGCTCGTGTTTAGTGTCGTGTTGGACAGGAGCTCACATCACGCCGTACGGACGTAAATATTAAATATTTTTTTTGTGACAATTATGACTGCTTGGACAAACGAAGGAGTTTTATCCTTTTTCTTTAAATAAAAATATGTCAAGCTCAACACAAGAGCCGAAGACACATCGAGATCCACGTCTGCCATGCTTGCCTGTCCGGAATACACTGACGCGCTTGCATTGCAAGCGTGCAAATGGCATTCAAGCTTTTGTATAGGCTTGGAGTTTGCAGACGCTTGGCAAGGGTGTAAATGTAGCATAATGGTTATTTGGAACGTAACAGTCGTTCCATATAATAATTTTAAGTAATAAAAATACAAATTTTATGTAGTTTTAGTGTACAATACAATGACCTTTATTGTGCATCAGAAATAGTAAGGGATGCAGAAAACAGGTACTCAGAAAGAACATTACAAGGTAAACAATAGGCGGCCTTATCGCTTAAGAGCGATCTCTTCCAGCCAACCTTTAATTAATAATAATAATAATAAATGATTAGTATTTTTATTTGAAATTTCCTTTGAAACATTTGCTTAAATTTTTCTACTACAGGACAATTAATTATTTATTATAGCAGCCCAGCAGCAAAAACCGACAAAATCTAGTTCGCTCTGGAAATTTACGCAAAATTGTTTTTATTATTTTGGCCTGATATTTAGCAAGTATAAGGTGCTTCATAATAACATAAAAAAAAAAATTAAATATGTAAAAATGAACCAAATAATAAATCCTTTGAATAAATCTTAGCTTGTAGTTTTTTTTCAGTCTTTTATCGTATCTGTATCACGAGTGTGCCACAGATAAGAGCGTGTGTCAGCGCCCGAAGCTAGCTAGTATAGTAATGCTAGTATCCTTTCTTATAGTCTTTTTAATCGTTTCTAATTTATTTTAATATCTGCTTTATATGTATTGCGACAGGGCTTTTTATTTAAAAAAATATACGATGACAGTTTTACTACAGTAAACGTATTCAGCATTTTTATTTCGTTCAATTTCGTTCGTTTCGTATTGTTGTTTAGCGAGTACGAGATTATTCAAAATAAATTGTAAAATTAAAATATGGAAGCAGCCGTGGAAGAAACAGTAAAAGATAGTACTGAAATTGTGAAACCGGAGAAAAATGGTGAAGTAAGTTGAGACTTTTTATTTTTTGTCTGATTTATAAATAGAATGCGATCGGATGTCGGTAAATTAGTTTCGTGAATTTGCTGAAAATTTGTCGTATATTCGTAGGTGCTACGCAATAATTATGTAAAAATAAGTGTCTTTATATAGTTGAGCGGTAGTAGGTTAAACTTTAGTCATGATTTTGGGTTTAAAACAGGTAAAACAGTTAACCTAAAACTCACTTGGCATGATGCCAGATAGGGAATGTTTATGATATTTCTGTTCTAAAGCACGTTCCGCGCTTTCTTCTTTTATGGTTGACGATAACTCGATGCCAAGTTGCCCTGAACTCCATTGTGTAACAGTCAATGTTGCCATGACGCCATAAATTCATTATTATAATCTCAACTGATAATATTAGCCTTATTAGTTTTATTGCTTATTGGAATTTACTCTGCTGAAAGTAGCAACTAAACTACACTGCCATGCCATACCAATTTAAAATATCATTATAATTTTCAATGCCTTAACCAAGGCTGAATAGCAAAACAGTTACTACACTGGGTATAATTAATATTAATTACTTTAAATAAATAAATATCATGGGACGCATTGACGCCAATTGACCTAGTCAAAAACTAAGCAAAGCTTGTACTATGGACACTAGGCAAAGGATAAACATACTTATATAGATAAATACATACTTAAATACATATTAAACATCCAAGACCCGAGAACGAACATTCATATTTTTCATACAAATATCTGCCCCGACACGTGGATCAAACCCCGGACCTCAAGCTTCGTAGTCAGGTTCTCTAACCACTTAGCCATCTGGTCATCATTATATATTCGATCCTTTGCATTTTATCTCGTATAACTATATACTTAGTACTGTAAACCCTTTTGGAATGAAAGTTAAAGCCATTGGTGCCATGTACAATTCTTATATTATATTTCTGTTAAATTTAGAGTTCAATCCTTATTATTGCTTACTAATATTATAAAAGCTTAAGTGTGTCTGTCTGTCTATTTATACCTTTTCATGTGAAGATGTAACAAACACACATGCACACACAGACTCACAAACTTTCGCTTTTATAATATTAGTAGAATAAAAAGATTTACATATTTAATTATTTTTTTAAAGTTGCAGGAAAAAACTGCAACGCCACCCCCTCAAGATCCTCCAAAGAAATCCAAGAAAGAAGACCGTGGGAAGAAGGACGATAAGAATGTAGAACAGTTCATGAAGTCCCTGAACTCGGTGCCGAGTCTTGAAGAGAAGCTGTCCCTCGTCTGCAAGAAGTATGTGCAGACTGCGGATGACAACAAGAAACTGCAGTTTTATATCAAACAATCTGATAAGAGGTATGGTTCCAGACCAGAAAACTTTTTCTATTCCAAAAAAAAAATAGTGGCAAAGCGTTTTGTTTGCTGTGTCCCTGTTGTGTGAGCGGCCTCTTGTGGCAGCCATTGCGGTGTGATTTTGAACCCTGTGTCGTACCAAGTCATGCCTTATCTTGCCTTGAGATGCTTGCTCAGTGTGGACCCGACTAAATGGTAAAACAAAAATATTAATAAATATTAAATTTCTTTATAAAATTCCTTGGGGGTCATGCATTAATTACATTACACCAATTTTGACTATATATATTTTTTTAACAATGTCGCTACATTGTTTGTAATACCGTGTTCATTGACCTCAGGTATGCGATCCTGTTAAAAGAGAAAGAGCAACTGCAACATGAGTTCAACAAGACCATCCTTGTCAAGTCCAAGCTCGAGAGCCTTTGCCGGGAGCTGCAGAAACAGAACAAGGCCATCAAGGTTGGTTTCATCATCTTGCACATGTAGTTGCAATTATTGGGACTGGCAACCTAAAGATAGTTTCAAAATCCACAAAAATCTCCAAAATCTAGTCAAAAAGGTTGGCTGATCTGATTGCTCTGTTGATTGCGGATTGGGAACTTCACACACAGGTGT